>NW_027188214.1:0-32634 GCF_041381155.1 Argopecten irradians
CCGTGAAGGTCACGATGAAAAAGTACAATTGTTAGGACATTGTCAACCGTCACTGGCGTCAATGTGCGGGGGGTGACCATGTGTTGCTGTCTGCTCGCACCTGTCCTGTCCTGGGACTCAGGGAGAGGGAGATATTACGGGTCAAATATACCCGAGGTGTCTCTTATCTCCGAGAGCTAGGAGGATAGTCGATACGTTCAGACCTGAATGTGGCAACCTATGCTCAGATCACCCGCGCAAAGACGCCTAGTTGACAGTTGTCAACGTCAAACATGCGTCGGTCCAGGCCTTGGTTGACAAGCTTAACTGGGACAATGAAGTCCCAGATATGGCTGATGCTAAGATCTGCAAAATAATCATGGTTAGACCCTAACAGGTTCGAAGTCTGGTCCATCTAAGCCACAACAAAAACAATCTGGAGCTAAAACGCCAATCCCACCGGCGTCTCCAGGACTTGCACAACACCAAACACAGAACATTAGAAAACAAGTTACTGCCGCTCGTCAGACGTGCTACATCTTCACCGTCTATTGACGTTAAAAAACTCCCTAATAAAGCCAAGCGACCAGCTAATACACCACACCGCAGGAGCAACGCCAGACCAAAACAACCAAGGTAAAGCTGGCGAGGTTCCCTGCACTAAACAACAAACCCAGTAAGGGATCAGATGACCCTATCCTTGGACGGAACATCTATGATGTTCTATCGGACGACAGCGAGTTTGGTGACAACACATTTATCGCCACCAAACAACCTACTTCAAGTAGTCCTGTCGGTCCGACGAACTATCCTCAGGGACCAACATAGAGACAAACACTATCATACAATGGAACATACGCGGATTTAAAGCGAACATAGAAGAATTAAAACATCTTATACAAACAAAAAACCCATCCATATTCTGCCTTCAAGAAATAATGCTGAAAGACACCATCAATCTCAGACAATTTACACAATACACAAAAACTCCAACAACAGGTGGCCGCGCATCAGGTGGTGTGGCGGTGGCGGTGCATAAAAACGTCCCTCACAGACACATTCAGCTAAATACCACCTTACAAGCTGTTGCTATAAGCGCAACTCTTCACCGAAAAATAACAGTCTGTTCTATATATTTACCTCCAAATACTCCATTTAGTTGTGATGAACTGAGCAACATCGTATCACAACTACCAGTACCATATATTATCATGGGTGACTTTAACGGTCATAATAGCCTCTGGGGCTCCCCAGGCACTGACGATAGAGGAGACGTATCGAAGAGTTTATTGATAAAAACAGCTTATGTCTTTATAACACCAATGTCCCAACATATTTACACCCTGCCTCTGGCTCGCTTACCCACATTGATCTATCGATTTGCCATGCCATCCATCAATTCTTCTGGATTATGATTGGAGGGTCAACGATGATCTTTGTGGAAGCAATCACTTTCCAATTATATTAAAATATAGGGTCACCAAAACTTGAGGAGCCTATTCCTCGTTGGAATTTACATAAGGCGGATTGGGCTCAGTTTTAAAACCTTATGCGCCGAGGAGCTCATCGAGGATAATTTTTTGAACCTCGATGACCCCATTAAAATTTTCACAGAAGCGCTCACTTCTATCGCTACAAAATCCGTGCCAAAACCTACAAAGTTTCTTCTGTCAAATGATTCATCTGGTAGAAATGCAGCTCTGAGGCGGTACTTGGCTTCGCCAACTGTCTCAAACTATAACAATTTTAAAATATGGAGAGCTAAAGCTCGAAGGTCTATTAAGTCTGACAAGAAAGTACTTGGAAGGAGTACGTCTCAAAAAATTAATTCCAATACATCTTCGAAGAAAGTTTGGAAAATGATTGGTAAAATCAGTGGGAAAAGAAAAGCAACACCATCCTCCCACCTCATTAACAAAAATAAAATATTTTCTTCAAAATCCGAAATAGCTGACGTCCTTTGCCAAAAATTTTGCTAAAATTCATCCGTCAAAAATTATTCCAAAAAATTTCAAAAAGAAAAGGAAAAGAGACGTCCTAATTTTAAATCCTCCAATAGTGAAAGTTACAATAGGCCTTTCGAGATACCAGAATTGCTCGAGTCCCTTGAGAAATCAAAGGACTCGGCAGCTGGACCAGACGAAATTCCATATATATTTTCCATGATATCAATTTATCTCTAAAACGATAGGGCAAAATCCAGTGCATTACCCGAATAGACCACAAATCCTTCCTTTCGGGAGTGGCATTAGGAGGATCAAAAGATGGTGATAATGTTGCGGCAGCATGCTGTACAGCTAATCACTGCTCCTCTAATCCGACTGTTGTCTCCATTTTCTCTGCGAGAAGCGAAGTGCATCTATCGAAGAACACCGCATTGAAAAGGCAAATCATCTGTTCTGACTCTCTTTCGGTTCTTCAGCATTTTGAAATCAAGAAACCCTAGAAACACATTAATCCAAAATCTTTTGATCCGAATTCGATTTTCTTCTAAAACTGTCAAAATAACTTATCTCTTGATTCCCCGCCATTGTGGGTATAAAGGGAAATGTAAAAGGCTGATAAAGCAGCTAAGACTGCTCTTCGCCTAGCACAAAAACATTTGAAAACTACCTTGCACCGACATCAAACCTTACATTTAGCCAGCCAGTTAAACACAATTGGCAACAAAGGTGGTCTACCGAAATTAAACAAACAATAAACTGTTTAAAATACAAACTACACTTAATCCTAAACTGTCCAGTCGGAGAGACCGCAGAGAGGAAGTTGTTCACTCTCGGCTCCGAATTGGACACACATATTTTACACATTCCTATCTATTGAGAAGGGAGGATCCTCCTACATGCCATGCATGTGATTCTCCTCTCACAGTGGAGCATATTTTAGTGCACTGTATTGATTTTAAGCACATACGAGATAAGTACTACGATGTCTCCGACATGTACACTTTGTTTCATGCCGTAAGACATAATCGTATTTTCAATTATCTCGAAGAGATCGGCATTTTCAACAACATTTGAACGTTTTCCTCATCTCATCTTATATTCATATCAATGTAAACAGCTCATCGTTTCGTCCACCATTGTGCATGAATTTTCTCATATATTTTAGCCAGAACCATTTTATCCTATGTAACTCATTTTGTTTTTTAGTTTTTGCTTGCTTTTTTTTATCATGATCTTTTAGATACAGTCCTTGTTTATATCCTGGTGCTAATGCCTGCCCTGTAGTTTGGCCCTAAATGACCTTAGTTGTTGATGGGCCGTAAAACTCCAAACAAACAAACAAACCATTTGCAATAATTAATTATTGAAATATTTTGAACATAATAACTTGAGTAAATATGCACCGACCTTGATGAAACTTTAATTGAAGGAGACTCTTTACATTAGAAAATCTCGGACGGACGAAAATCAGCTTGATTCAACTGTAACTTACGGAGTTATTGCACTTTGCAAAATAATTGTTATTGGACCTTATCTGTTCATAGAACCATCCATTTAGTTGTTATTTTCAATTTGTTATACCTACTTGGATGATTTTTTCCATTTTCTCAATTCTATTGCCATATGTGTAAAACTCTCTTTCTAGAATCAATAAGTTCTAGGCAATCACGGAAAAGTAACATACATTCATATTTTTTGTACTCCTTTCATTACAATGGTAATTTTATTGCTACTCGAACCAACTTTATCATGTAAGACTTTGCGTTTCAGTAGTTTGATTTGTGATGTGACTTCTTTTGGGAGTTTAAAAACAAAGTAAAATATATTTTTTCTTTCTTATAACAATATCAAGAATACTATTTCCTAATTTAAAATGAAAACTTTGTCAAATTAAAAATTAATGTTTAGAATTAAGAGTGACAAAGTACGAAAAATAGTTATGTCCCTTTGCGAAAAAAATAAAAAAAATCATTAAAAACTCACTGTTATTTGTGATTTGAGATGCAATGTGAACATCTTGGCAGTTATATGGTTCTTGCTGTGGTGTGTTTCTGTAAAAGGATTGTTTTTATTTAGTTTTTAGCAGTTATAAGGAAATAAATCAACCAGGAATTACAGGAAAATACTGAATATCATTATGACATTTTACATATTATGTATTCATAATAAAATGAAATAAAAAAAAATATTTCAATAAATTATTGTCTGTCATGATAATCAAATTTGTACTTTATTTAAATATTGAATATGACTTTCAACTACTTCGAACTATATTTTATATAAGATTGCTGATCTTTGTTTTTAGCCCACCATCATCAGATGGTGGGCTATTCAAATCGCCTTTCGTCCGTGGTCCGTCCGTCCTTCCGTCCGTCCGTTAACAATTCTTGTTTACCGCTATTTCTCAGAAAGTACTGAAGGATCTTTCTCAAATTTCACATGTAGGTTCCCCTAGGGCCCTAGTTGTGCATATTGCATTTTGGGACCAATCGGTCAACAAGATGGCCGACTGGCGGCCATCTTGGATTTTGATAGTTAAAGTTTGTTACCGCTATTTCCCAGAAAGTACTGAAGGAATTTTTTTCTCAAATTTCATATGTAGGTTCCCCTAGGGCCCTAGTTGTGCATATTGCATTTTGGGACCAATCAGTCAACAAGATGGCCGGCCATCTGGATTTTGATAGTTAAAGTTTGTTACCACTATTACTCAGAAAGTACTGAAGGGATCTCTCTCAAATTTCATATACATGTTCCCTTGAACCCTAGTTGTGCATATTGCATTTTGGGAGCGATCGGTCAACAAGATGGCCGACCAGCGGCCATCTTGGATTTTGATAGTTAAAGTTTGTTACCGCTATTTCTCAGAAAGTACTGAAGGGATCTTTCTACATGTAAGTTCCCCTAGGACCCTAGTTGTGCATATTGCTATCTCAACAAGATTTCTTGGATTTTTGATGTTAAAAGCTTTTTCTCAAACCTGAAGGGATCTTTCTCAAATTTCTATGTACAGGTTTCCTGAAGGGTCTAGTGCATTTTTGGACTTATTAGTCAGCAAGATGATCTACAGGTAGTCATCTTGGATTCTGATAATTGAAGTTTGTTACTGCTACATATCTCAGAAAGTAACTGAAAGGATCTTTCTCAAGTTTCATATATAGTATGTAGTAAAAGTTTGAAAAGCAGGGAAAAGATCCCTCTTTCTATTGTCAGACATAGATCATTCTTTGGTGGGCGCCAAGATCCCTCTGGGATCTCTTGTTTAGTGACTTAAATTGGGTTTTGTAAACAGTATCACATGGGGAATATGTTAAAACTGCTTGCAGTTGACATACGTGTAGCTACAATTCTTTACATGCAAATAAATGGGTTTGTATTAGGTATATTTATTTCATAACTCCATACATGCATTTCAGGAAAAACGAGGACATCACAAGACAAAGGTTAATCTACCGTGCAAATCAATTTGGTAAAATTTACTGATTTTAATCATCGGTGGGAGTGTTGAATCATGAAAACTTAACTCTTCAACAACATGCCATCTAACCTCTTCTGTTTTCTGACATTGGTCTGTATCCTGAAGGTCTTGAATTCCACATGTAATAATACTAGTACTCAAGGAATTTGTAAAACACAAACGTATAGCATGAATGTCTCTATCATGCATGTCTTTGCTTTTACAATAGCACTTCCAGATCAGAACTTTGTAACACGATGGTCTATATATTGATATATTCACAGGTAGTTCAATATCAAGAATAGACTGACGATAACTGATAGTGGTGGAGCAATCTCCACACATCTACCAACACCATGCTTGATATGATTCGATAAGAGTTGACGTAGTTAACGTCTATTCCATATTAAACATCCATAACCAGTAATGCTAGTTGATAGTGGCGGAGCAATCCCCAAACATCTATCAACACCATGATTAGTAGGAATTGATTCTTTTCAAAAGAAAAATATAAAGATGTTCTACTCGTTAACCACTTGTAGAAACTTTCTTCTAAATGTTTGCTGTGATTTCACCGCTTTTAGCTTCTCCTGATTCGATGAAATGTCTGCTAGGTGTTCTTCAAAGTCTGTGGCTGACTGCCACAATCCTACATAAAGTATATCACTTGTTATTTTTTCCTTTTTGTCTGAAATATCGCACTTTCCTTTTCCCATTCATTTTCTTTCTGCCTTAATTTTCCCAAACACGTGCGCTCTATTTCTTTTCCTCTCTCCTGAAACTTTCGCCTGATCGTTCTACCCTCCTTCCTAGCATCATTCAATAACTCATTCCATTCCTCTAGCCAACCATGCTTTGTTCTGGGAAAACATCAGGAATGTTTCGTTACACAATGTTGTGACATTAGGACGGTACGTAATCAGAGAGTCTAATTGCCCAAAGAAGAATTTGTTGTGCTTGATGGTACTTTGACTTCCTTCTCATACACTTGCTGTGGCTGTGAAAAATTTTCCTACAGCAAGGTGATCTGCTGCCCTTTGGTTCAGAATATGGAGCGTCATCTCATACAAACACTGAAGAATTTAGATGGCCAATCCGTCCAATTCATCATCTCTTTGGAGCAATTCATCCTCAGTTACTGGTGTAGAAGTTTCAAATGGAAGATTTCCTTTCAGTACGTCACTACTGTCTTTGCAGGCCTTGTTAAAGAAATCATTTCAGTTTGTCAGAACGTCTCATTTCCAGAATGTGACTATCATTTTCAATGACACGCCACAGTGTAGCAGTGACATACTTCGAAATGATCCCAAGTGACCTACATCCAGCTGTTATGCCGCCAAGAAGAAATAGTATGTTAAACCGATTATGTATAATAAAATGACTTTTCTTTAAATTGTGAGCTGTTGTATTTTGATGTTGCTTGTTGTCCCATGGCTCGCGAGGTTCATGTCGTTGTAGTTGTAGAGTTGAATGATGATTGAGGCGTTGAATTTCACATTTTCAAAAAAATAGTTTTTGGCGAGGGTCACCTCGCCATTGTGATCGTGGTTGCAAAATTCTCTTACAGTCAATTTCCTCAATATGATTGGCTAAGAACTTGCTCGCAGATACTAGCGCTCCTAGCGGCAGTGTATTCAACAACTTTGATTTTACCGGGAATTTTAAATAGCAAATTTTGAATATGAAAGTTACTGAAATAAGCGTATCTGTAATGTTGAAATAGGAATAGTAGATTACTGCTTTCATATCCTTAACATATACATCATCCAAATGATCTTAGGTTGGAAAATCTTCACTTGAATTGTGTACAATGTATCTAGACTTTTCGTCCCGAAAATGTTGTTTTCAATACATGAAGACGTTTCGTCCCGAAAATGTTTCGCTTCGCCCCACGCGTTTAGTCCCTACTAATGACAATTATCCCGCAACGGAAAAAAATGAAATCTGTATTTCACCTGAAACATTAAAATTGTTACAATATTGATTTTTGCACTTTGAATCATATTAGTTCGGGAGCAAATATATTTCAGGACGATATGGAGATTTGTTTATCGTGTAAATCCACAATGGAAGAAAGACAACTCTAACAAAATTTTGGACAAACTTGGACTACTGATAAAATAGCACGTGACAGACGGTGAACATTTTGTAAATGTCCAAGGTGGCGTAATCTTAAAACTAACGGCAGTTAATAAGGTATGAATATTTACCACATCCATTATTATCGATAATTTTATAAGCACATGTATAAATATCAGATTATATCTATATACTAAAGCACGTTCAGAGATTACCACTAAACCATACTTTTAAAACATTTTAGTTATTTTCACCACAGGAGCTTGACGTTCTGATCATATACATACAGCATATTCATTAAACTAGGTAATACGAAGTAAATTTTTGGCCGAATGACATAAATCATATATGGAATGTTCATATAATGGACTCGAAGTGATATTTTTTGGACTACTAGATCGACGAAAATGCCGATTTCTTCTTCATAATTCTTCCGTAAAACGGCACTTAAAAAGCTGTTTCAATCTGTAACAAATGTAGAGAAAACTGTTAATTGTTTAGCAATTATCCTGAGTTATATTTTACCAACAAGCATCAGAGATTAGCAATTAAAACTTACATAAACATATTCCCGACTCTCACTTGCATTGTGTGATCACTCGAGCGGAACTAATCTCTACCACCTGGCACAGTCTTACAAATGCAATCGCACAAAAGCCCACATGATCACTGTTTTTAGTGCGATTACATCTTAGGGTGTGAACAATGTTAGTTTTTAACTTTTTACTCAACAAAATAGACTTTACGCTTTTCATGATCAGCACCATCATTTTCTGTATAACTTATTAATTTACCACTGTACCCATGCATACGTGTGTATTTATACTTCTTTGTGCACATTATATAACAACTGCTATAGACTGTATATTACAATCAATTTATGAAGGACAAAACTCTTACATGTAAGAACAGGAGGACTGAAGAACAGCGGGAATTAAACTTCAATAATATTCCCTCTATGCTGGTATTGCTATTTATGATTAAAATGTTTAATTATATGATATTAGCCTTTTCAGTAATTACTCTGTTAATACATTTATGGTTTCCTTATGTTTTACAGAATGTCAGCATGCATGTATCATTTCAACTGGAAACAATCTAGGAGAAGAATTGTGTGAACAAAAAAGAAGTAATTTTCAACTGTGGAAGCTTAATATTGTAATGATTTTCAATCCGAAAATAATTACTATCATCATCTTCAAATTCCTTATTGTGAATTTAACTGTAATATGATTTCAGCATATACCTGATATTTGTTTATATTCTATGACATGTACATGCTTGAAATGAAATGAATAAATAAAAGATTATTTAAATTTAAAACACAATATGACATTAGCTGTTTTATATTTTTTGTCAAAAACATATTAAGCTTATCGTTCATAACACACTAATCATCACCTTCGAGACAATTTAATGAAAATCAATTAAACATTATTTGTATAACACAGGTCGTCTTATGTTTTCCCCGCCTTGACTATCAATGTTCCCTGATCATTCTGAAAGTATTGATTTTACTTTTTTTTCGGTCACCACATGAACTGCCTTTAAATCAATCACACCAATGAGACATACATTTACTGCATTCATTATAACACTGTTAGGCAATTCTGCAAGATCAGCGAACATTGTTGATTTACCTTGAATATCTACATGCACAGTATGGTACCATATGTAACAGAAGAGGAGAAAATGTAGCGGGAAGACCGGGATTCGATCCCGGGACTCTCCGAACACTAGCTGAGTGCTCTACCGACTGAACTACCTGGTCATCGATAATCGACCCAGTCCAGTCCCGCTACACTCCTCCCTCCTTTTTTGAATACATACGAGACCCTTTCAAACACCACAACCGTTGGTTATTTAATTAGTTGGGTGCCAATTCTGTAACAGGAGAGAAGAAAATGTAGCTCTTCCGACTGAGCTACCTGATCACCGATAATCAAAACCCAGTCTTATCAGCATTCCCACCACTTTTAGCTATTGGGGGTTTTCAATAACCCCCAGCTTTTCAAAGAGGGGGTTTTGTTAAATAACTGGGGGTTTGTTTCACAAAATGAAAAAGATAATAAAACAAACTCGTAAAAATAACTTGTTTTCGTTTTATTTTTTCATTTCTATCAACAGATTGGTACAAACAATCATGAAATTGTACAGAGTATAGAGCTGAACTTAACGGTTCTGTGCATAGTATTTCTCTGCAGCTTTCTGTACAACCTCATTCTGATTATAACCCTTTTGCTTGGAACAATATTCAATTACCATTCTACCTGCTGCCCCTATCACAGGTGTTCGTTTCTAATATAAACATAAGTATAATACTGGGTCAAGGTCTATAACTCGGCCGGCCATATAACAGTACCCAATTTCAGAAAAAAGTATGATTATTAACCAACCGTATAGGATATGATAATAGGAATACTCTCAATCGACAGCCAGATAATTTATCTTTAATTTGGTATATGATACAATATATATCATGCCGTATAAATGTCACTAGGTATCCAGAAACATCGGAAAACAGCCAGATTTCAACTGGTCGGACACTGTGGTGTCCTCCGATAAACACGCCAGGACTCTAATGCGTAGCTCAAAAACCACTGCATGTCAACACTTCAGCGTCATAAGAATGAAAGTTTGGTAGAAAACAAACTTACCGGTTAGTAAATCCATGGATAAATACCATCCATTTGCCTAACGTAGCCCTTTGAAATTTCCGATTGAAAAATTTATGTCTCTAGCCGCCATGTAAGTATGTGTGCAGTAGATTTGTTTTGTCGGCGTGATTGCCTCTCGAAAATTAATTGATCAATCAACGCCGAAAAAACAAATGTACTACACACATATCAACATGACGGCTAGAGACACACATTTTTTCAATCGGAAATTTCAAAAGGCTGTATTGAGCAAATGGATGGTATATAGATAAACACTAACATACCGGTAAGTTTGTTTTTTACCAAACTTTAATTCCTATGAAGCTGAAATGTTGACATGCAGTGGTTTTTGAGCTACGCATTAGAGTCCTGGCGTGTTTATCGGAGGACACCACAGTGTCCGACCAGTTGAAATCTGGCTGTTTTCCGATGTTTCTGGATACCTAGTGACATTTATACGGCGTGATTTATATTGTATCATATACCAAATTAAAGATAAATTATCTGGCTGTCGATTGAGAGTATTCCTATTATCATATTCTATACGGTTGGATAATAATCATACTTTTTCTGAAATTGGGTACTGTTATATGGCCGGCCGAGTTATAGACCTTGACCCAGTATTATACTTATACTTATATTAGAAACGAGCACCTGTGCCTCAACTGAGGACACAGACCTCCTGCTTGTAACAGCATTTACATGTCTGTTTTGTAATGAAAACCCACGTTCACATGGAACACTGGTCAGTGGACATGTTAACAAAATAGATGCAATTGTTGCAAAGTCAGGGAACAATTCATTGTAATCTTTGATTACCAAAAGACAGAACTCTGTAACATCCATTTCTCTGTTCATATTTACCACATGTTTGAATTGTAAAAAGATTTTTTTCATTCTGCTAGAGTCGACTAGTGGCTTGGTTTCATTTTCATCACTACATGTATTGTAAAAGTCAATGATATTTTCTAAACTACCCAGCCCGTGTTCCTAAATACCACTGACAGACTCTGGAAGTTTAGAAGGATTTAAGACTATGTTTAAGTCATGAAGGACCCCCAAGGGAACTATCAGGAAACCTTTTTGAAAAACTCTCCGAGTAAGTGTTTACATACTTTTTTTCTAAAATTCTGTGAGCAATTCTGTCTCTTAGAGAACAACATATGGGAATACCTTGCCACTCTGAATGTTCATCTGTCTGATCTACTACTTCCTGTACCGTTGGAGTATTTTCATTCAAATAACTAGAAATAACTAGTGATGTAAATGCTACTATTTTTTTCAACTGATTAATATCTAAATTATCTTTCTTTTCTTTAGGATCCCCCTTGCCTTATTCCCACCTTCTGAATGCGGGCTACAAGCCACTTCATGCTCAAGACCAAGAATGAGGACAGAGTAGCAATCAAAACATGTACTTACAGCATCAGACATATATAGCCATCGTACCTGTGTGGGCTCTTTAAACCTCTTTACCTTTTTGCCCATCAAAGAAGTCAGTTCTTTGATTTTATTTTATCTAGGAGCTGAAAAATGATAGAAATTAAAGATATAGCTATCAACATTTCATTCACAGATTTAAGAAAAGGGATGTCTTTCGCTGCCCAATAAGACACTAGAGATAGTCTATGTGCAGAACACCAAATATGAACTATTCGCGGATTCTTTCTCTGAAGTCTCACACCAAACACCGCTGATCTTTCCAAACATCACTAAAGCACCGTCGCTGCCAAAACCACTTACTTTGGCAATATCATAACCTATTTCTTGCAACCAGTTAACAATACAGTTATAAACAGTTTCTGCTTTCCCATCTTGAATAGGTATGTTGGCTACAACTCTATTTTGACTTTTCCTCCATGAACAATTTTGCAGAACATCACTAACTTTTTGTTAGTTGCTATATGTCCAAGCTTTCATCAACCATTATGCCAATAAAGGGACTTTTTGAATGATTCGTGTTATTGTCAATTCTCTTAAAACATTTGCACTATACTCTTGCATTTTTTGAGCTGCTTGATGGTTAGACAAAATACACGACCTATTGGCCTCAGTCAGGACAGATGATTGATTTGATATCTGAAAAAAAAACATGGAAACGTTATAATAACTACATTTACAAGGAAAATCTGCACATAATACAAACAAAATTTATGAAAACAACATCGGACAAATATTGATTTTCTGACTTCTTTACATACCTGTAAATCAATTAAACCAAGATATTGTCGGTTTGGTATATTTCGTTCAGCCATATGTGTTGCCGTTCGAATCTGGGCTTCTAAGACTGGCATGAATTTTCCTTTTACGCAACTTGTTGCCGCTTCAAAATAACGTTGTTGTGTTACAATTTTCTTTGCAAGTGTATGATCGTCCGATCTCATATGCCTGACAAGAGCAGAACGCTGATAATTCTTGGAGCCTGATACAAACGCATTGTTTTTTTAAAAGTTTTTCGAGTGCTTGAGGCACGTTCATATGTAATACAGTGCATGCGATCATTCTCGTTTCGCAGCCAGTCAAAATCTTGCAACTATTTTTCTTTGAAGTTGTTTCTGTAGTTTACTGTTACTTTCAGTATCCTTTTGGGCTTTTTTGTTGTTGTTGAAACAATTTTCTGTGTCACCAGATCGTTTTTGCTGTGACGGTCCAGCGGCGAAAAAATCGGCTGATACAGTGATGAAAGAAGAACGCTGATTGGTCAGCCAATCAGAAGCATCAAACCATTTTCTACTTTCACTTTTGATATCTAATTCGAGCTTTGTATTGATCGTTCCCGTTTGCGTATCGACGATCGGATAAAAGCAAAGGCTATTGTCAGTACGTTTTTTAAACGCATGAATTTTTAAATTCTACGTTTTTATTTCAAACTGTACTTAAAAAACGCACTGTAGTACGTGAATGGGAATGCTGCTTATCCCGCTACAAATATTTATCTCCCTTCCTATTTTCAATCTACCTTTATGACTTAGAATCTTACCTGGTGGAAAAGAATATTTTGTCTTACAAATCTTGACAAATTATGCACACTGTGATAGTTGCAAGCTAAACTACGTATCCGCTAGCTGATTGCTGTTGATTGTTAATGATCTCAAACACACTAATTACTTATTGTGCCAATTTAAGTAAATATATTCTACTCTTTTCAAACATTCCTGATTACTATTCATGTGTAATATCTCAAAACATTGCCATGTGCACGGAGTACGGCGGACCAGACCGCCGATGTTTTGGACATCTGCTAGATATTTCAGTTTCAGGTTACGGTGGCCAATAAAAGAAAACAAACACAATGTGGTTTTCATATGTTATTTCTTCTAAATACAACACTTTTTGTGCAAGTTGTCAAGCATTTATGGGGAATATTTTGCATTGAAATTGTCACCTTCATACATCGGTTTTGGGACTCCCTGGACATTGCTTTCCCCATTTTTTTGATGCGCAAAATATACTGATAGTAGATTTTTTAAGCATTTTCAGCCCTAAAAATTACCTGCGCAAAATTATACCAGTTTTTACGGTATATGATATTGGAATGTATCCAAACTTTTTATCATATTATTTGCCAATAACACTGTTATGATATCAGAAATATCTGATGGTCTACAACAAGTGTTACATGAATTTTAACAATATTGCATAACATGGAAATTAGAACTTAATATCATAAAGATAAAAATTGTGATATTCTCAGGACGTAAATCGGTACAACAACACCAGTTGATGTTATGGAATACATAATTAGATTTATAAGAATTGTTTACATATCTAGGTACAGAAAATAATGTTAATGGTAGCGTTTTTAAAGAAAGGGAAAAAACCTGCTGAACAAACAATTAAATCGGTGTTTGCTGTTTATAAGAAATAAAGGAATGTATCTTTTCCTGCTCATCTTAAACTGAAAATATTTGATTCACTTGTAATGACAGTTTTATTATACTCATCAGAGGTATGGGGATTTGAAAATAAAAAATGTTGTAGAAAATTCATTTGTAATTTTGTGAAACAATCCTGAAGTTAAGAAAATGTACAAACAATTTCATGGTCTATGGTGAGCTAACAAGTTATCCGGTTTGAATTGAAGTTCGGATACAATGTATATCAATCAACTTGCTGTTTTACAAAAGAATAATTACAAAACTTGTTAAAAGTAGACCAATTGACCAATTTATTCAAAAATCACATGGTGATATTGATAAGTCTTCTAGAGGACAGACATATTCTATATTTAAGACATTTTGGCATAGAAAAGTATGCCCCTTGTCTTTTCTCTGCTGCAAAACAATATGTACTTGTTAACTGATACTGTGGTCCCAGGAACTTGATGACAATAGTCATTAAGAATGGATATTTTCATTAACTTCAAATTAACAAGGAAAATGCTAAAGGTGTTTTTAAAATCATTTGACATATAACATCATAGGACATATTAGAATGGGCTTCCAAGATTTTAGTAAGATGTGTCTCTTATTTTACACCTTGGTTTCCAAGGAATCCTCAAAAGTCCAAACTGGAAGGAACACCAGCCAAATTTATTTCTTATTGTATAAACTACAGTAGTAAATATTGACCTTAGAAATATATTCCTCCTATCATCGGGACCGAGCCATTTAGTACTTTCAGTACTTTGATCCAACTGTCTTGCTACTTGAAAGCGAAGTATTCTACAGCCATCCGAAAAAAAACCGTAGCTGATCTGCTCCAGTCTATTTCGAAAAATTACAAAGCAGAAATGGACGTAAAGACTATCAACGATAGCTCAAAATCAAGTTCAATGAAGACTGAATACGCAATCCAAAAGATGAAATAACATTCACTAAATACCGCGTTTGCATTGTTACAATGATTCCCTAAGGAAAACACGGTCTTGAAGATATAACGAAATGTACGAAGAATCATGTAAATTGTGACAGAGTTATAACTACTGCATCTCTTACGTTGAAATCTGCTAAATTGAGCAATCATTTTCATAGGCTCATCGTTAGAGAATTCATTAAGCAGCGTTATATATTCAGTGACAATATATTAATTCTTATATGTTCACCCCCCTTTTGGTTAAGCTGCTGACCGACTCATCCGTAAATAAATTTCATGGACCCGCAAGATGAGAGGCTATTCTCGTTCTCCTTGTTGTCAGTTGCCATACGATGCACAATCACCCAGGATTGCAGGAATCCCAGAAAGACATAACTGTCCTTGGATTCATCTGTTCCGTCCTAACTTTTCCTATGTCCATAGCTTGATGCTGAAGGTTGGTATAAAATAATAACAAACATACCAACAGAATCTTCATCTACAAGTGTCTGACATAATTATCAAACAGAGAGCTTTTCAAAAGACTTAGAAATGCATGTGTGACGCACCTTTGCCAGAAACTTTACTTATGAATAATTAATTAAAGTCCATACTGATCAATTGTTATGCGTCAACAGACAATCCTAATATTGTGATTCATTAAGTCCCTTTATACCGTATTATACTTACTTATGCACACACCTATGGAAGCAATCAAGAAATGCCATTTTCTATCTGCAGATGACGAAATGTTGTTTATGGAATCACCTTGTTGGTTTCTGCTCTGATGGAGCTTCTGTTAATTTTGGAATGAAGAGTGGTGTGGCGAAAAGACTAAACTGATGATTGCCCTTGGCTAATACCAATTTGGTGTCTTCCACACAGGTACTAGGCTATATTTAATTATTGTAGAAACGTCATGTACCCATTATTTAATTTTATATGAGATATTACTTCCAATGAAAACTTGTCTTTTAGTAGTATTTGATTTTAAGAAAGGTTTACTTGCTGTTAATGAATGCTATCAATTATAAACAACTTCATAAAATTACTACTATCTATAAGTTACAAAAAAAAAACTTTATTGGATATATATTAACTGAAAAAGAACTTTCTGAGTCATTAAAAAACTGTTACATTGATTCAATGACAGATTAGAGCTTGCAGTGATGGACATGCTGAAAAAGTCAGATATGGGGGCCAAAGTCATTGATTTACTGCATCTGATTCCAAGTCAGAATCAAGACTCCATCCAAGTAAAAGGAACCGTTGGTCTCCACATACAGAAAAAAGCTTTGAAGAACCTTCTGCTTCCACCACAAGGAAAAACCAACCAGGATGTCGGACAATATTGTATTGTGCATCAGCATATGGAGCATTTAGCGGAGTCTTCAGCAAATGCAGAAATCAAAGGTAGAGCAAAGCACTTGACAAAGATAATGAAGTCCTTCAATTTCTTGGCTTATTGCCATCTCTTGTTGGACATTTTGAAAATTATCAGTAGTCCGAGTTTTTCATTACAAAACCAACAAGACCATTCTGACAACAGCAACAAGTGCTATCAGGTCATGTATGACTGACCTACCATAACAACGATGAAGACATTACCTTTGCCCGATGGGGCTTTGGTTGATCTGATAGGGTTCCTCAAATCTCAGAATGCAGATCAGCACACATTTCAGACAGTTGTCTTGGGAGGTGTACCTGAAATAGCTGCTGATGATGATGCTAGTACTTATGACAATTTTTCCTTTGGCTTTAGAAGAAACTGTGTCACTGAACCACTTTCTCTTGTGATAGATGGAATGAAAAAGAGATATAAGAGTATAGTTGGGGAAGATGATCATGATGAACCTTCCAAGATAGTCAAGGCACTGAAATTACATTAGTGTTAATGTGCATGAGTTTATTTGTCTGTTAAATACATTAATTCTACAGTGTTTGATATTTTATTTTTCTGTTAAACAGGAATGGATGTAAAACTCCAGCTGTGCTTCCTGAGTGGAAGCTAATGAAAGTGCTTGTGAAGGGGGAATTTTCCGACAAGACCTTCACCTCATTATGGAGGTTGTTCCTGACAAAGGAGCCATACTCTGACACATATCAAGTAAATAATTTCCAAAAAGACTTTGGTTAAATAATATTGCAACTAAACTTACTTTGAAACAATTTTCATAATATTTATATATTTTAATAATGTTAAGATTAATTTGCTTCTTTGATTTGATATTTTTGTTAGAATGTCTTGATGTTGGTGAAGATAATGCTGTGTCTTCCTGTATCATCTGCCCAATGTGAAAGGACATTCTCTACCATGAACCGGATCAAGACTGATGTTAGGAGCTCTCTGAATATCACAACACTTGAGGACTTGATCCGTATTAGTGGAGAGGGTCCAGACATCCTGGATTTTGACCCAAAATCTGCAGTCCAGAAGTGGCTGTCCACTTCCAGGAAGGTGAAATTAAATTATGTAGGCTGGCCAGAGAACTGTGAGGATGATGATTAACCACACAAACCTGAAGATTGAGGACTAAATAAAGACATTTAAACAATTTATAGTTTATTTTCATTGTATTTTATTCAAGCACTCAACAATTAGGATATAAAAACACATGCAGACATAATTAGCTCAGCTAGGCTGATTCAAAATATGCATCATCACTCAGGCTACCAAGTTTTTCAATTGGCGCCTAGATTTTATAACCTGGTAGCCTAACAGGCCACCTGAAAAAAAAATCCACTTTGAGCCCTGCCTCTTGTCTTTCTATGCTGCAAAACAATACTTGTTAACTGATACTGTGGTCCCAGGAACTTGGTGACAGTAGCCATTAAGAATGGATATTTTCATTAACATCAAATTAACAAGGAAAATGCTAAAGGTGCTATATAAAATCATTTGACATATAACATCATAGGAAATATTAGAATGGGCTTCCAAGATTTTAGTATGTGTCTCTTTATTTTACACCTTGGTGTCCAAGGAGTCCAAACTGGAATGAACACCAGCCAAATTTATTTCTTATTGTACAAAACTACAGTAGTATTGACCTTATAAATATATTCCTCCTATACTCGAGACCGAGCCAGTTAGTACTTTCAGTACTTTGATTATTGACTGTATTGCCCGATATACCATAAACACCAATACCACTTTCAGAAACAGATTTCGTAAATGATTCAATAAATGAAGACAACACTGGGTTTTGAGAATTAATTATTTTGAGTGGATCAATGTTCTTCAAAGAATCAAAGGAAATCCCGTTTTTCATCTTGTTTTGTAGTTCGTCTTGAATGTTCTCTTTCTCCTTAGCTACTATTCGCTTGACCATTTCTATACGTTTCTTTTGCGTGTCTATTACCTGATCAGCATCATTCTTCAGTTTCTGTATTTCATTTTTAAGTTCATTTTTCTCACGTTGTAAATCATCGATCAAACCAGTATAATTTTCAGTATTTTTATGTAACTCACTTGGTTCTGTTTTTAAGGTTTCTATGGTGGTACACTTACTATTTATAGTTGAGTTTTTGTCGGCGTTTGCGCGATTTAGCTCCTGAACCTCACCAGCCAAAGATACAATCAAGTTTGCCGTTAGCAACGCCATTGCAGTTTTCATTCTTTTAAGCCAAGAAACACATCTGTCTGTATCATTTCCCTTGTGCTTGACCATATGACGTTTGCTGTCGCCTTTAACATCTTCGTCTGTTATCTTTCTTTTCTTCTGAAAATAAAGACATTCAAATGTTAAAAACATTGGCATTATTAGTATTGTTAAATTGCATTGAAAGGAATATTTGTGTACCCCTTCAACCCACCCGTATCCAACTTATATACACATTGCCAACTTTTAAAAATATTAAATTTAATATCTGCATTAATGAAATTTATTATAAATATCTACATGTATACTCATCAATATACTTTCATTTTCATTTGGACCGAGTGTCTCTACCTCCGGGGAGGATACAATATTTTCACTGTCTTTGTTGTATGACTATCGCGGTCGATATCAGGACGCTGCTGTGAATATAAATCCCTGACAGAATGTTTCCTTCGACCATCTATATTGTTAGGTTAGATGGAAAAACATTCATTTGCATTCGCCACTGCCCGACAGGTCACTATTACTTATTGACAACATATGGAACCTCTGCCGTAGATAGGGACCCTCCCGCCTTGAAAACATCAAGTATAGGATTACCCGCCAAATGGAAAACAAATCTACCAGCCTCAATATCGAAAATAAAAGACCAGAAGCTCACCATGGTATTAATAGTGAGTTGTAAAAAAGGTCCCGCAGCGTTAAGAAATCCCGAGATCAGAACTTCAAGAGTATAATACTAGATACCAGGAACACAAACTATACAATCAACGTCTCTCGAGAGCAAGTATTGTTTGTCTACATCTCTAATGAAAAAACTCTAATTTAAAAAAAATCTCTACAAAACAAAACCATGTCACATTCATGAATACCAACACTCGCGACCCGGAAGAGACAAAAATGCGCAGTTTTTAAGCATTTGCTCGACAACTGCCTTCGTATAGCGCAATAAGAAAACATAAGTCTACGTCTAAAAAAGACATTGCAAGAATATACATACCTAACGGTGCATGTACAATAAGTCCAATACGGGTACTGGATGCAAGTTACATATCCTAGATATATAATAATGTTTATACATATTTTACGAATTTGATTTAAAAAAAAAAATGATTGATATACATTAATGATGATTACATATGTATACAAAAACCTGTAATGAATATGTACGTTTATAAGATATATCTGTCTTTCTTATACAGAGTAGAGCCGTATAAAGACAAAAACATTTGTAAGGATAGCTCATTATCATTTTGTAACGATTATTAGGAAGCTACATTTCTAAATAACGAGAACTCTTCAAATGAGCTTGTTTACACCAAAAACGTCCATCTCTTTTCTCCTCCCGTGACGATGAGAGAGAGTGCCAGAAAAGAAAAGAGAAAAAATGAAATAATTTATATACTAAGGTAAACGAGGAATTTCTCTAATAATCGTTCGATGTGACTAATTAGAGTTACATTTAATGGATATATTTATGCCCAATTACACTCAATCATTTTGTTTGTGACTGACTATATTTTCATATTTAATAATGAACAACAACACTGAGAAATGATAACTGATAATTGACTTACATTATATTTCAAGCTTATTTATATATGAAACTTGTTGATTAATAATCATTATTTGTTAAAAAACTCTGCAATTTTTCCGTCAAAACGGCGTGTCGGTTAAAATGTTAACATTACTTACTCAACGACACATACTGGACTTTCCATCTTACATTTTTGTGGCTATCAAAATCAGGTATCTTTCGCAGGGGCAAATTAAAGAACAAGTTGCCCCCTCAAACAACTAACTGGCGTATGTCTATGCAGTATAACAGTGAGTCCCCCAATCATAAATGTGTTACTTTCCATTTATCGATCAGCGATACAGAACCACGAGTGTTAATGGGCGACACGGGGGAATAAACTCCCGACAGATTTATTGACTCTGTTTACCATATATGGTAATATGTCAGAATCCCGACCCTGATAATAACATATCAATATTTAATTTATCTGCGTTCGCTTAACGTAATTTAACCACGTTTAAAATATAAATATTAATTATAGTTTTAGATTAGTTGGCGCAGTCCGGGTCCAGTCGCTGTTTCTTTCCCCCGGCTTAATCACAAACCTGACAAGGGCTGAGCAGCTTTCTCTGTCAGCTCTATTATCTTTCTTTTCTGGGCTCAGGCTGTTCTTTGCAAGGTGGATAGTCTGGGGCTTCGGGCCACCTTCCGGAAGAAACAAGGTGAGTAATGGCAGGCATGTGTTTGTTTGATTTTTATAACAGAATGATATATGCTTTTGAAAATTATTGTTATTATTGTTATCACATTGGAATAAGATGATTTTTCAAATACAATTTGATAAGTTCTGGACAATTATGAATTAATGTGCATTATGACATAATTCATCACATATTTTGGTTTAATTGGTTTTCCATATCTTTTTTTTTACTGCTTCACACTTCTTTGGCTTCAGACTCCGGTTAGACAAGAGGTAATATGGGCCCTGTATTATCAATCGCGCTTGTCATGCCGAGCCCTTGGTTCGTAGATCTCCAAGAAGGCGGTGGGCTTAGGGTCAATCGTGAGTATTTAATTTGGATTGTCTTGATTCTGATCAATCTTGCGGGGTGTACAATCTTGCGAGCGTACTGTCGCAAGCTTGATTTGAATTATGTTTGTTCGAAATATTCTTCCGAGTATACTATCTGTGTAACCCTGGCACTTTGACACTGGATATCCATGTCATCATGAGTGTCCCCCTGTTGGGCTCCGAGGTGGGTGGGGGCACAAGTAGCGAATAGTATAAACTCTTAAAGATGGCTTCCCAAAACAAACAAAATAAACTACATCCAAAATCTCCCCAAAAGGAATCGACCACAAATCAACAAACAAAAAGCGGTACACACAAACACATTCCCACAGTTTCTGGTTGGGGTGCAGACCGTGAAAATGCTTCTGCGTATCTACCGTGCACTTATTAGATCAAAACTTGACTACGGCTCTATTGTCTATGGATCGGCTCGCAGTTCCTATCTACAGATGCTTGACCCTATACAGAATCAGGGGACTGCGTCTCGCACTTGGAGCTTTTCGAACAACACCTGTAATTATCCTTACAGTATGCTGCTCAACTGAAATCCAATCCCAAAAACCCCGCATTCGATCTTGTATTTAATCCACAACACCAGGGACATATTCAGACAAAATCACTAAAGCTCATACCAACATTTGGCATCAGAATTTCAGAGTTTTTGCAGGAACTAAATATAAATTTCGACACCATTGACGAGTACACCATATCGGATGTACCACCATGGGCTCATTCAAACACCTGATATCAATTTATCTCTACATGAGAGGGCAAAAGCCAGTTGCATTACCCGAAGAACACAAATCCTCCTTTCGGGAGTGCATTAGGGCTTTCCCTGATCATGTTAAGATCTACACTGACGGCTCAAAAGATAGGTGATAAAGTTGCGGCAGCATGCTGTACATCTAATCACTGTTCCTCTATCCGACTTACCAGATGTTGCCTCCATTTTTCTCTGCGGAATCTTGTGCTAATGCGGTCTGGCTCTGACCACATCGAAGTACACCGCATCGAAATCAGACACTCTGTTTTCTTTTTCGGATCTTCAGGCTTTGAAATCAAGATGTCCTAGAAATACTCTAATCCAAAAATCTTTTAAATATGTACATTTCAATTATCTTCTAAGCGAGTCAAATTATCTTATCTCTGGATTCCCAGTCATTGTGGTATAAGGGAATGAACAAGCTGATAAAGCAGCTAAGACTGCTCTTCTCCTAGCACAAACAGATTTGAAACTACCATACACCGACATCAAACCTTCAATTCACTCGGTCTCCATGAAAGCTGGGTGCACGTCCCGAGACTGGGTGCACTGTTCTCATGCGGATGCGCACCACTTTTGGGGGTGTGATGTCGTCCGCGTGATATCAGTGTAGCTGAAGGCTTTCACAGTAGCTCCAATTTGAGCCAACCTGTTTGCCGTGGGTTGCATCTCGTATCTGGGGGAAGAAGGTCCTGGTAGTTGAATAGGTTTTGCTCTTTTTTCTTCCTTTTTTTTACTGCTACACACTACTTTGGCTTCAGACTCCGGTTAGACGAGAGGTAATATGGGCCCTGTATTATCAATCGGCTGGTCATGCCGAGCCCTTGGTTCGTAGATCTCCAAGAAGGCGGTGGCTTAGGGTCAATCGTGAGTTTAATTTGGATTGTCTTGATTCTGATCGATCTTGCGAGCGTGCTGCCGCAAGCTTGATTTGAATTATGTTTGTTCGAAATATTCTTCCGAGTATACTATCTGTGTAACCCTGACACTTTGACATTGGATATCCATGTCATCATGAGTGTCCCCCTGTTGGGCTCCGAGGTGGGTGGGGGCACAGCTAGCGAATTGTAATAAACTTTAAAAGATGGCTTCCAAAAACAAACAAAATGAACTACAACCAAAATCTCCCCAAAAGGAATCAACCACAAATCAACAAACAAAGAGCGGTACAACAAAACACATTCCCACAGTTTCTGGTCATGTCCTCTACACAGAGTGGCAAGACCACTGCAGGTTTATCACCCTTAATATTGCGAAAGGGCATCAAGGGCATTGCTGGAGATGTCAAATCTGTCAAGCCTTTGGGATCGGGTGATCTCCTAATAGAGGTTTTCCGCAAGCAACAAGCGGAGAACCTCCTTGGAACCAACAGTTTTGCCAGCCTCAGTGTGTGTGTAAAAACCACACTCATCATTGAATTGCAGCAAGGGGGTAATCAGGTGCCCAGCCTTGCGCAATGACAATGAGGCTGACATACTGTCATACTTCCAAGAGGAGAACATTCCGGTCTCTCATGTTAAACGCATCATGACGAAAAAAAGTGGGAGCTTGGTCCCAACACACACTTTTATCTTAACATTCGCTACACCAACATTACCACAGAACGTAACTGTTGGTTACCAACGTTACAATGTCACTGTCTACATCCCCAATCCATTGAGGTGCCGTAACTGCCAGAGGTACGGCCATCATGAGAGCAATTGTAGACGGAAAATGGTATGTCAGTACTGTGGCCGTGAAGGTCACGACGAAAAAGACGAATGTGACATTGTCAACCGTCACTGCGTCAATTGCGGGGGTGACCATGCTGCGTCTGCTCGCACCTGTCCTGCCTGGACTCGGGAGAGGGAGATATTACGGGTCAAATATACCCGAGGTGTCTCCTTCCCTGAAGCTAGGAGGATAGTCGAGCGTTCAGACCTGAATGTGGCAACCTATGCCCAGATCACCCGCGCAAAGACGCCTGTTGACAGTGTCACCGTCAAACATGCGTCGGTCCAGGCCTTGGTTGACAAGCCTAACTGGGACAATGATGTCCCAGATATGGCTGATGCTAAGGCCTGCAAAGTAATCATGGGGGACCCGAAAAGGTTCAAGTCAGGTCCATGTAAACCACAAAACAAACCACAACAAAAACCACCTGCTTGGCCACCTGGAGCTAAAACGCCAATCCCACCGGCGTCTCCGGGACTTACACAACACCAAATTCAAACACAACACCAAATTCAAACACAGAACATTAGAAAACAAGTTACTGCCGCTCGTCATAGACGTGCTTTATCTTCACCGTCTATTGACGTTAAAAAACTCCCTAATAAAACCAAGCGACCAGCTAATACACCACCGCAGGAGCAACGCCAGACCAAAACCACCAAGGTAAAGCTGGCGAGGTTCCCTGCACTAAACAACAAACCCAGTAAGGGATCAGATGACCCTATCCTTGGACGGAACATCTATGATGTTCTATCTGATGACAGCGAGTTTGGTGACAACACATTTATCGCCACCAAACAACCTACTTCAAGTAGTCCTGTCGGTCCGACAAACTACCCTCAGGGACCAACATAGAGACAAACACTATCATACAATGGAACATACGCGGATTTAAAGCGAACATAGAAGAATTAAAAACATCTTATACAAACAAAAAACCCATCCATATTCTGCCTTCAAGAAAATAATGCTGAAAGACACCATCAATCTCAGACAATTTACACTCTACACAAAAACTCCAACAACAGGTGGCCGCGCATCAGGTGGTGTGGCGGTGGCGGTGCATAAAAACGTTCCTCACAGACACATTCAGCTAGATACCACCTTGCAAGCTGTTGCTATAAGCGCAACTCTTCACCGAAAAATAACAGTCTGTTCTATATATTTACCTCCAAATACTCCATTTAGTTGTGATGAACTGAGTAACATCGTATCACAACTACCAGTGCCATATATTATCATGGGTGACTTTAACGGTCATAATAGCCTCTGGGGCTCCCCAGGCACTGACGATAGAGGTAGACGTATCGAAGATTTTATTAATAAAAACAGCTTATGTCTTTATAACACCAATGCCCCAACATATTTACACCCTGCCTCTGGCTCGCTTACCCACATTGATCTATCGTTGTGCCATCCATCAATTCTTCTGGATTATGATTGGATGGTCAACGGTGATCTCTGTGGGAGCGATCACTTTCCAATTATACTTAAAAAACATAGGGTCACCAAAACTTGAGGAGCCTATTCCTCGTTGGAATCTACATAAGGCGGACTGGGTTCAATTTAAAAATTTGTGGGCAGAGGAGCTCATTGAGGATAAATTTTTGAACCTCGATGACCCCATTAAAATTTTCACAGAAGCACTCACTTCTATCGCTACAAAAAACCATACCAAAATCCGTGCCAAAGCCTACAAAGTTTTGTCTCTCAAATGATTCATTTATCAATAGATCTGGTAGAAATTCCGCTCTGAGGCGGTACTTGGCTTCGCCAACCGTCTCAAACTATAGCAATTTTAAAATATGGAGAGCTAAAGCTCGAAGGTCTATTAAGTCCGACAAGAAAAGTACTTGGAAAGAGTACGTCTCAAAAATTAATTCCAATACATCTTCGAAGAAAGTTTGGGAAATGATTGGTAAAATCAGTGGGAAAAAGAAAAGCAACACCATCCTCCCACCTCATTAACAACAATAAAAATATTTTCTTCAAAATCCGAAATAGCTGACGCCTTTGCCAAAAATTTTGCTAAAAATTCATCCATCAAAAATCATTCCAAAAAATTTCAAAAATTTAAAAAGAAAAGGAAAAGAGACGTCTTAATTTTAAATCCTCCAATAGTGAAAGTTACAATAGGCCTTTCGAGATACCAGAATTGCTCGAGTCCCTTGAGAAATCAAAGGACTCGGCAGCTGGACCAGACGAAATTCCATATATGTTTTTAAAACAATTACCAGAATCTTCACTAAAATGTTTTTTTAACTATATTTAATCAAGTTTACTCTTCTGGCAAAATTCCCGAGTCTTGGAAGGAATCTACTATTATACCCCTTCCGAAGCCCGGGAAAGATGCTACTGATGCCAATAACTATCGTCCTATTTCATTGACGAGTTGTATTTGTAAAACTCTAGAACGTATGATAAATACTAGACTGGTTTGGTTCCTGGAATCAAACAATATTTTAAGTCCTTTGCAAAGCGGCTTTAGAAACCGCAGAGGAACGGTAGACCACTTAGTTAGACTAGAAACATTTATACGAGAAGCATTTGCCAAGAAAGAACATCTTGTCGCCGTATTCTTTGACCTTGAAAAGGCATACGACACAACTTGGCAATATGGAATCATGAACGATCTCCATGACATCGGTATACGTGGTAATTTGCCAAAGTTTATATCAAATTTTATATCTGACAGGCATTTCAAAGTTCGAACGGGTTCAACTTATTCAGAAACAGAAACACAGGAGATGGGCGTCCCTCAGGGTGGTATCCTGTCCGTCACACTTTTTGGATTAAAAATTAACAGCATAACTAAATGTCTTGGCCAATCTACGGAAGGGTCTCTATTTGTGGATGATTTCTTGATCTGTTACAGATCAAAAAACATGCACACTATAGAACGACAACTACAACAATGTTTAGGCAAATTACAAAATTGGGCTGACGAAAATGGCTTTAGATTTTCAAGATCAAAAACTGTCTGTATGCACTTCTGTCAAAAACGAAAACCACACAATGATCCTGACCTCACACTCAATGGAATTAAAATTCCAGTAGTTGAACAAACTAAATTTCTTGGACTAATATTTGATTCGAAACTGTCCTTTGTTCCACATATCAAACATCTGAAGGATAAGTGCTCGAAGGCGCTGAACATTCTACGTGTTCTGTCCCATTCTGATTGGGGTGCAGACCGTGAAATGCTTCTGCGTATCTACCGGGCACTTATTAGATCAAAACTTGACTACGGCTCTATTGTCTATGGATCGGCTCGCAGCTCCTATCTACAGATGCTTGACCCTATCCAGAATCAGGGACTGCGTCTGGCACTTGGAGCTTTTCGAACAACACCTGTGAAGAGTCTCCATGTGGAAGCTAATGAGCCATCTCTAGACGATCGACGAAAGAAATTATCCTTACAGTATGCTGCCCAACTGAAATCCAATCCCAAAAACCCCGCATTCGATCTTGTATTTAATCCACAACACCAGGACATATTCAGACAAAATTAAAAGCTCATACCAACATTTGGCATCAGAATTTCAAATTTTTTGCAGGAACTAAATATAAATTTCGACGCCATTGACGAGTACACCATATCGGATGTACCACCATGGCTCATTCAAACACCTGATATCAATTTATCTTTGCATGAGAGGGCAAAGTCCAGTGCATTACCCGAAGAACATAAATCCTCCTTTCGGGAGTGCATCAGAGCTTTCCCTGATCATGTTAAGATCTACACTGACGGTTCAAAAGATGGTGATAAAGTTGCGGCAGCATGCTGTACATCTAATCACTGTTCCTCTATCCGACTTCCAGATGTTGCCTCCATTTTCTCTGCGGAATCTTGTGCTATCGGTCTGGCTCTTGACCACATCGAAGAACACCGCATTGAAAAGGCAATCATCTGTTCAGACTCTCTTTCGGTTCTTCAGGCTTTGAAATCAAGACGTCCTAGAAATACTCTAATCCAAAATCTTTTAATCCGAACCATTTCGATTATCTTCTAAAACTCAAATTACTTATCTCTGGATTCCCAGTCATGTGGGTATAAAGGGGAATGAACAGGCTGATAAAGCAGCTAAGACTGCTCTTCGCCTAGCACAAACAGATTTGAAACTACCATACACCGACATCAACCTTCAATTCAGTCAGCCATCAAACACCATTGGCAACAAAGGTGGTCTACCGAAACAAACAATAAACTGTTTAAAATTCAACCTACACTTAATCCTAAACTGTCCAGTCGGAGAGACCGCAGAGAGGAAGTTGTTCTCTCTCGGCTCCGAACTGGACACACATATTTTACACATTCCTATCTATTGAGAAGGGAGGATCCTCCAACATGTCATGCATGTGATTCTCCTTTCACAGTGGAGCATATCTTAGTGCACTGTATTGATTTTAAGCACATACGAGATAAGCACTACGATGTCTCCGACATGTACACTTTGTTTCATGCCGTGAGACATAATCGTATTTTTAATTATCTCAAAGAAATCGGTATTTTAGATAAAATATGAACGTTTTCTCATCATATCATCGTATCAACTCAACATTTCATCGTTTCATCAACAATTTTGCATGAGTTTTTCTCGTGTGTTTTTAGCCAAAACTATTTTATCCCATGCAAACCTTTTTTATCAAATACACGTTTACAATCTGTGTTTTAATCCTTACTTGCCTTTTCTTACCCTGATCTTTTATCCTGATATTAATGCCTGACTTGTAGTTTGGCCCTAAATGACCTTAGTTGTCGATGGGCCGTAAAACTCAAACAAACAAACAACAAACAATCAATTCACTCAGCCATCAAACACCATTGGCAACAAAGGTGGTCTACCGAAACAAACAATAAACTGTTTAAAATTCAACCTACACTTAATCCTAAACTGTCCAGTCGGAGAGACCGCAGAGAGGAAGTTGTTCTCTCTCGGCTCCGAACTGGACACACATATTTTACCCATTCCTATCTATTGAGAGGGGAGGATCCTCCCACAGTGGAGCATATTTTAGTGCACTGTATTATTTAATAAGCTACGATACGAAGACATAGTCACTACACTGATAGATCTTGCCGACATGATACACTTTGTTTCATCTGCCGTGAGACATAATCGTATTTTTAAATATCTCAAAGAAATCGGTATTTTAGATAAAATATGAACGTTTTTCTCATCATATCAACTCAACATTTCATCGTTTCATCAACATTTTGCACGAGTTTTCTCGTGTGTTTTAGCCAAAACTATTTTATCCCATGCAAACCTTTTTTATCAAATAAACGTTTACAATCTGTGTTTTAGTCCTTACCTGCCTTTTCTTACCCTGTTCTTTTATCCTGATATTAATGCATGACTTGTTTTTGTTTGATTAATTAACGCCCTATCAACAGCCATGGTCATGCAAGGACAGCCTCCCATGTATGCGGTGTGTTGCGTAGTTTGGCCCTAAATGACCTTAGTTGTCGATGGGTCGTAAAACTCGAACAAACAAACAAACAAACCATATCTTCCAGGCGTTGCAGAGTACATCAGGAAGCTGATGGCGCTACCTTTCCTGCCATCACCACAGATACACGACGCCTTTGTGAAGCTCTAGCGATTGACCAACAGTCCAGAGTTGAAGCAGCTGGTTGACTATTTTGACAGGTAATATAAACATGTACCAAATTAAATCGAAGTAAAAAACCAGAGATTGAACTGCAAATTTATCATTTTACTATAATTACACTCCTATCATTCATTGTTAATGATATGGATTTAACTTAGAAACAATTACATAATTTCATTTTTCATAATGATTTTTTAAAATTATTGTGTTAATATATAATTATAATGATTTCTTTCACAGGTAGTGCGTCAGATCCAAGCTATCAACCGATTTTTCAACATAATATAAACATTTGATTTAAATGACACGTCTTCTTTAAACACAATATACTTTACTGAGAACGTAATTAACTTATTTTTTCTTTATAGCATTCGACCCAGCTGATTCAACAATAAACCCTGCCAGTCAGACCTACATTATATTACATGTATGTATGACATTTTGGTTCTTGATAGAGGAGGCCTCCCCGTGGCAAGAACTGGAAACGGTATACATCATTTGACTGCATACATCTATACAAATGCAACGAAATGATGAATACCGGCTGACATCCTCTAATAACACGTACTAACCCTTAAAATTAATAATATAGTAACAGTTGATAACAGAACTACAGTTGGTAGTAGACTAAAGGTTACACCCTTGTGCACACGGAGTGCACTACGTTTAGACTACAGGTAGACACGGAGTGCACGAGGTTTAGACTACAGGTAGACACGGAGTGCACAAGATTTAGACTACAGGTAGACACGGAGTGCACAAGATTTAGACTACAGGTAGACACGGAGTGCACTACGTGTGAACACGGTGTCCACTACAGGTGGACATCGTGTCCAGGTACATTGAGACCTAGACAGACAAGGTGATGTGTTACAGTTAGGGATCGGGGAAGAATAAGTTCAATTCTTAAGTTTCTTCAATTTGAAATAATACATAATTATAATTTTTAAGTGTTTATTTTTTTTTAATTACAACATCTACAATTTAATGTACAGTATATATAACTATATAATACAATATTTTTTTAGTATACATGAATAAAACCTTTTCACTGCAAAAGTAATAAAGATTGATTTATATTCATTAAGTATATGTCTATTTAATTTTATATCAGTAGTTTCCATTTCTTATCTTAAATTGTCTATATTACGTTTTCAAAAGTAAATGTTTTATGGGTAAATTGCATTAAATATATATATATATCATTTACATCAAGCATTTTCACAAGTCAAAAAACAACTTTGAATTGCAGCAAAAACCAGTCCTAATGTGAGACACTTTTTCTTTTATAATAAGCTATCAGTAATACAATCATATACCGGGTAATACATAGCTTTTAAACAAAAAGATTTGGTGCCTATCAATCAGTTGTCTAGCGATACCCTTGTAGATCGTCTTTCATTAAAATATATACACTTTTATAATATTTTTCTTGCTATTTTAAGTTCTAAAAGTATTGTACGTAAAAATAGCTTAATTACATATTCTTTATTAAAAACTGAACGTCTTTAAAAGATCATGCAGAATTAAATCCACTTCAAACTTTACGACGTCCTCCACATATTGGTGGCTAGTCTACCTACAAGTACCCAATTCAGCTTGTTTTGATTCTTAATTACCGGTACACACAATAAGTTTATGATCCCAACCCCGCAAGTTATCTTGATCGTATATTGCGTCATGGTTCAATAATTACAACTTGTCAAACATACAGGTAAGCCACAGTATCCAGCTATACAGGTGCCTCAAGGTGACCATCGATAATGGCCAGAGGGCAGAATCGTTATCTTCTGTGTTTGCACGGCTTTATGAGAATGGGGGCAGTATCTTTATATAAGATGTGGTTTTAGAATTGTTTCTATGGAAGTTTGTTTAGACAAACAAATATACTTTACTGTTTAAAAATCATATAGGTCCATGAGTTTACATGAACATGCTGGTTGTAGAGCCTGGGTAAACATGTACACCGGTTCCCGGGGGGGGGGGGGGGGTTGTAGATTGGGATGAGGGATGAGGTATACGTAAAAACTAGCTGGCAAAACATATAGTAAGTGATGCTGAATACACCTCAATTATTGTCATGACAGGCAGCCGTGAAGTGGAGCTGACGGTAGCTGTACAATGCGTAAATCATGCATGTCTGTCACAACCTTGAATTTACCAATAATACATGTATATATTATAATCAAAATTAATGTAGATTAGGTACTTATTCAACATTGTAATATGGTATTTTATATACATAGTCATGATAATCAGGTTTCTGATATATGTAAAAAGCCAGTGTAAAAAAAATTAAATTAATGAAAAGATATTGGATGAAATATGATATTCCAATAATCTTGAAATAAATGTTTTAGTTAACTATACACTTGGTATTTAGATTATTTTTAATTTTAATATATAAAGCTTCATTAACAAATAAATTAAAATGCACTACCAGTTAAAACACATATCCCTATTGACTAGCATTGTTGTATAACTGTACGTATTTGTGTGATGAGTACAATGTACATATGTATGTATGTAGAGAGGCTGCCACCTAAGTACAGCATGCTATAAATGGACCTCCTGGGGTTGGGATAAGGTACTACATGTATACAGGTGTTGTTAGTCTGTGATACACTTGACAGAACATATTGAAGGGTGCCCAAAGAAGGCCCCAGGCCCCTGGCCCCACTCTGACCAATGTTAGGTAATTTAGATTATCATACCCGTGTGGTTGATGGAACAGTATGAAGTCCAAGTGACCATGGCAACTGCAGTCCTAGCCTAGGGGTCTACCTTTCGAGCAGGCAAATTTAAGTGAACAATATACTACATGTATGGATCATACATTAATATTGTTATCATATAACTCACGCGGTTTGTAAAAGAAGGTCAGATTAGAATATTGTCAAATTGTCAAATTATCAAGGTTTCTAGAATTAAAATAATTATGACAAATTCAGAATCTAATCAATAACTATGAATCTAGTTTAAATGGGTAGAAGTTGGATTTATTTTGATTCTGTCTGTTTGATTTGTTATCAGACATGTGACCTACATTTTAGCGATCGGTCCTTTGAACACTGGTGATGCTCACGAACAGCCACATGCCCGATAATAATTTTTGCTTTCTTAAGCCAGTGCTTACAGGTTCCTCAATCGGTTGAGTGTAATAAAGTGTAATTTCTAATGCCGATTTTTAACGTCTATGGACGATTTCTCATTTTTCCAATGCATTGCAACGCGCCAGGTTCCATGTAGCAAATGTATACGTATTATACAAACTATTTCGCGCACCTTGCCGTTTAGAAAACTATATTCCATACATACATAGTTTAACATTTTATGAAGAATTTAATTTGTTTATGTTTATATGTCCTTGCTTTTATTATGTCCATCAATATATTCTTTTTAATCAAAATAATTTGCCGATCAAAATATCTCTTTCGATT
>NW_027188215.1:0-32587 GCF_041381155.1 Argopecten irradians
ACTCTAACATTGCCTTTCATTATTTTGTGATAGCTATGATATTATATTTTTTAACTAACAGTAGTAGCTAAGTTTACAGTGGACAAACTGAAGTCCTAATTATCTATTAGTATATCACGGAGTTTACCAAACTATTTGAACTGGCAATTGAGTTTTACCTTGTAATTATTGTGACTATTGCATTATTTGTTTATAATGAAGTGTTACATATTTGTATATCACCTGCAGCTAGTAACATGCAGTTTCAGTATTTAATATCTTGCCAACATGCACATGTTATTTTTTATGTCATTGACCTGAAGCTTAGTGTCAATTTCAACCACAAATGCTGCATGAGGTAATTGAATTCAGATGGTGAATGAGAGTGATGATAACACTAATTCAAACATAGATATCCATATTGAGTCTTTATATTTATTTATTACATCTCTTATTATTTTATATGTTTAACACATACTTTATTTGTTATTCAGAATGGCTAAGACATTAGCTGAACTCAAAGGCATAGATGACACCAAAGCCAAGCCATATCCAACTGGTATAATTAAAGTAAAAATCGCAAAGGTAGGCCATACAGCCTCCTTTACAGGATCTGCTGGGGAGCCAGGACAGATCCTAAATTTCAGCGTGGCTGATCCCTAAGGATACAGCGTTGGCCACGCTGAATGACAGCACTAAATTTGGGTCTTATCAAGGAGGGGAAGTCCATTATCATAAAGAACTTCATGGCAAAGAATGGGAGAATAATCCTCACGAAGCATAGCAAGATAATGACTGGTCCTCTGGTAGATGTTCCTGAAGATGTTTATCAGCAAAAGCCACTTTCATAATTTTTGCTGGGCCTCCTTCACCTGTTAAGACCATCAGAGACGTGAAGGAAATGCCCAGAAGAAGTCTGGTCACCATCAGGGGACAAATTGTAAAGGTATGTTTTGGATGAAATATTAACATTGCCAGTACACAGAAAACTATTTTTTACAACTAAAGGTAATATAAAAATGATTTTCAATACTCTATCATGATGCTATTAATGCACATCATTATCAATGCAAATAAAACACCCAATGTTTGTTACACACTATACTTAATTCATACAAACTAATGACAACCAATGCTTAAATGCATTTTGATGCAGTTTTATTGCAACAATTACCTTTTTACTCACAAAATTTCATTTGTTGACTGGATTGGAATTCTGTCACCTTATATTGCAACAGCTCGGCAATTACTGAATTATAAATTAACTGAAGCTCTAGATCTTCAGGGGCCCCAATTAATTTGAGAGTTTTAATTTTCTGATATATGACACCTTTTTTATGGTTAACATTTTTACATTCGTGCTTTCATAATTTGTTAACATAAGTCTGTGGAGTCCACTAAAACAATATTCTAGTCGGAACCAAGGTGTAACAATAAATATGACATACTTATTAAATCCACTAAAACTTGATGACACATGCTGGTTACAGTACAATTTTAAACATGTAAATTAGAAATTAGTATCGGAATGAACAATTTTTGATTCACAAGGACACAAATTTTGCATTAAAAACAGATAAAATAACGATTAATCAGAACATAATAAATATTTTATATTCCGGATGAATGCCTGAATGAGGTGAAGGGTTTGAAAAGACCCTACCAATAATCACGAGACCAACCTCCCTCTTGTCCATGATGGAGAGAGAGACTAGATATTCTCCTTGAATGGGAGATAAGCCGTGAGCAGAAAACTACAGTGACCAGACTAGGTAGCCGTCCCAAGAAGGGACGCACCTACAGTAGTGCAAACAGGAAGTAATGGAAATATAGCATTTAGTGTCGTCTTTCCAACCGAACCACCGTTAACAACTAAAGTTTAAGAGATACAACTCTAGGCAACAAAATCCTATTGTTACATTATGATTTCACAATATGGGGGATTCCTCACAAGATCCCGTGTTCAAATCACTCTTGCTATCAAAGCATATAAATATTGTTATGTTGTTAAATCAGATGATCTTGTCTAATCCCTTTACAAAAGATGAATCTCAGACATATCAACTACCTATATTAATGATAAGTAGCAGCCCATAAAAAATATTCGCTCGAAGTATGTGAGACATAATCAATCTTGGTTATTTAGACATTTATATTCAATGCATTGGGTGTGTATGGGTAAAACCATGGTTGTAGTACGGGTTATAACATGTATGATTATTTTGACTGAAAAAGTCAAATTATGAATGCATAGTTTCAGATTTTTTGTGAATCAGTCGATGTCAGTGTCTGAACTATTCAAAATATGTTCGAGAATAGATCGCACTTCTATGGAACATCTTTCCAAATAGTTTGTAGTTTCAACAGAAACATATAGTGGAAACAAAATATGTGTTTATAACAATTCAATCTTTTTTTAGCTAGTTAGAGAGCCCCATTATGGACGAGATGAGCCGGGAAAACGGTATTGAGAAAGGCCGCAGTTCACGGTGAGGAATGCTCGAGGATCCATTGTGGACCTCAAAGTATCTGTAAAACCAAGCCTGTACAATGGATCTGAAAGAATAGTAGACAAAAAGGATTCAGCTCATAAGACTGAACCAACCAATCGTTTAGACAAACGATTAACAAATTAGAGTAGAAGGAGACTACTATGAGGTTGAACGATGCTTTTCATTCCCTTTTAAGGCCACCTATGAATGAATAAAGTGAATAAAACAATAATGGAAAGTTGATTGATATTATTCAATTAATAAAGTAATATACAGTGAGAGGTATCGCGGAGGAACGCGTAGACAGGATTGATGTTCATATATATATGTTGGACATCGAATTTTGTATTTCGTACAAACTATGTTACCTTAAATTTACTGGTTTACCAATTGACATGTGTGTGGATTTAGTTGTATTTTACTATTGATTTGTACACATTTACATATTGTTACAATTGACGTGGTGGAGTTTGTATTCTACATTTTTTTTACACTTAAACATTATTGTACAATTAGTTTGAGTTTGTCTAATTTTTGTTCATCTTAACTTTACATCTTCTTGTTAACACGTTAACATTATTGTAACAAATGACGGTGTGTGGAATAGACGTTTTTGTATTCTACAATTCTTTTGTTTATCACATTTCACCAATATTGTACAATTGGACTATAAGGTGGATATGAGTTTTGTATAATCTAGCATTTATATGTACACTATACACATATAATAGAAGGCAATAGAACTTTTGTTGGAATTATATTAATGTAATAACTCCAATTGTATGAACACTTAACATTGATTGGTGACAATCTTGACGAGTGTGGAATATGAAGTAAGGTGTATTGTCATACATTTTTTGATGTCACTTGAAGCAATAATGTTACAATATTGAACGTGGTGTGGAAAGAGTTGGTGAATAACTATCATCTTTTTTAGTCACCCTTAAACATTATTATGAACAATTGACGTGTGGTGGAATGAGTTTGTATTCTTACATTATTTGTACACTTTAACGATTATTGTTACATTTAGGACGTGGTGTTGGAATGAAGTTTGATTATCTACAATTTATGTACACATTTAACATATTTGTACGAATTCGTACACTGTGGGTGGTGGTAATGAAAGTTTGGATATTACAAATCATATTTTATTGAACACTTAACATTAATTGTAGAAATATTACGTTACGTTGTGTGAATGAGAGAATTGTAGTAGTATCAACTATAATATTGTAACCCTTACCATTAATGATACAATAAACGAGGTGGTGGAATGAGTGGTTTTTTAGTTCCCCCCTACAATATTTTGTACACTTCACTAAATAAGATACAAGATTGTACGTGTTGGTGGTAATGAATTTTAGTTATTATAGCATTTTTGGTTATCTCTTTAACAATAGTCTTGTTACCAATCCTAACAACTTGTGTGGAATTAAAACTTCTACTTCTATCCTTGTTTATTACACTTACATTAAATTGTAACCATATAGAGTCTATGTGTCGTGGAATTATGTTTTTATTTCTAGCTTATTTTAGTTAATACAAGTATGCAGATGGGCATGAGATTTGTAAGTTTTCATATCAAACTATAAAAGACTTGATTCCGTGAGACTGTACTTAAACTTGGTTATTATTTCAGCCAAGCACTTATGGCAATCATGCAAGAGGAATTGTGATCGTTTGGATTCTGAACAGTTTGATCCAGGAATTGTGCCACATGATAGAAAACCAATTATGGTGAGCAAGGAACTATTTTTTATGGTTTTCTAGTCGAACCGAAGAAAGCATTTGTGTTTAAAAATGTTGAAGTAGACAGGGTCTGTTTGAATTCAATATACCAAAAGCGAAATGAATTATTTTTACACAAAGTAGAAGGTCGACATATTTGGAAATTATAGAATACTCACTTAGAATTTAACGTTTAGGCCTAGTGTGACCGGAGACATTTGTAGGGTTATATAACATTAACCAAAAGATACTTAATGTTATAAATACTATGTTAAACAAGACCTATTTGTTTGTTAAATCTAATAATCCATAAGGCAATTATACTGTTGTAACTAATAGTAGAAGAAGAGCATTTTAGTTGAGTTTCAATTTTCCATAAGCCTAGGGCGCGAAGGACACATTTAATGGGTTTTCAACTCTTAACAAAAAGCATTTTTATATTGTAAAAACATGTCGAAGTGATAAACATATTTTTGTTTATCACTCTTACCAAAAGTGCGTGTGTAGTATATATTAACAAAATGAATGAGTTAAGAATCTATTTTCTAATCTTTCAACTAACCAAATGCGCTTTATTGTGTTTACTACTATGTTGATCGACAGAAGACTATTTTTGTTTATCCACTTTACCAAAGGGCATTTATGTATTAGGAACTATGTTGATAATCAAGGAGATTACATGTTTATGTTTCTCAACTGACCACGAAGGCGAATTTAAGTTATAATTTGATGTAGACGAGTGCCTTTACTTTTTTATATGATGTTCATACTTAGCAACAAGCGTTTATGTAGATTTAGCTAAATGCTGAATAGACGATTTTTGAGATTTATCTCTTACAAGGGCATTTAATGTGTAAAAGCTATGTAAACTAGGTAACACATTACTATCTTTCTTTTCAAACTTACCATAAGCTTAATATTTGTTAACAGCCGTATAACAATGAGTTCGGTATCTATTTAGAGTTTATCAATCTTACTAAAAAGCCTATTTACTATATTTATACTGGTGCAAGATTATATGCTTAGGTGTTTTATGATTGGTGCAAGATTATATGCTTGGTGTCTTATGATTGGTGCAAGATTATATGCTTAGGTGTCTTATGATTGGTGCAAGATTATGTGCATCTTGATGGTCTTAAGATTTAGAGATGCAAAGAGATTTTCTGGACATTAGTTCATTTGATCATTAAAGAAAATAAGTTATCTGAAAAAATGTACTTTGTTTACCTGTATAGATATTGTCTTGATTCTTTATATATATATACTGTATGTATGTTTGGATGACCAATCATTGGTTCAAAATTATCTGACGTAAGTCATTGGATCAGTAAAGAAAATGTTCTGTCAGGTAAATGTACTTATCTGCAGATATGTTTTCTTGACAGTAACCTGTTCACATATGATATTATGCTTTGCTGTGTCTGTTGATACAAGTTAATCTTACTTAATTCATTTGTATGTGTTTATTTAAAAAAATAATCCGCTTTTATGTGATGTGTTACTTGCTTATCATGACTTCATAACCATACAGAATGAAGACTACCACTTTTTATCTGAAGGTATGATCAATAAATATGGAGATTTATATTATATGTTTATTAGTGAGTAAATAATCCCGTCTAATCCTCTACATTTTATTTATTGGTTATTTTGACAGCAGATATTAACAAGCTTACTTGATCTGTACTGATTTTTAGAATTATAATACTTTTTAATTGAGATTATCTTTTTTGTTTCGCCTTTTTCCACTTGTTCTAACTTCAATATACAGGGATGGTTTCCATTAAAAATAATTACCAACCCAACCCCATTCGCTTACAAAATATAACACTTCATCCAATCTATTACGCCAGATTCATTGCTCTTTTATCTTCTGAAAATCATGGGCGTTATGATGCGTAGTACCTACAGATCCTGAGTTGGGTTAGATATTTAAATTGAAATATCCCATGAGTTTTATATACTCGAGTGTGCGGACAATTGGTTTTTCATCTCACACTATTCTCGATGCATTCATAGGATTCATACAGATTTGGATTCTATGCAATTTATGGGCAATATAATATTCCTCTCTTAAATAACATGTTAAACCATAACACAACTCCTCGAAAGGATTTTATCCACAAATCGCCAAACTGGGCTAGTTTGATTATGATTATTGTTAGTATATAGTAATTGACAAGACTACCTTATACACCTTTTGAACTGCTTGTGTTAGTTTATCATCGTTCATTTGCCAATGATTCTGATCTATCCTGTGTATGTAACAGGATTAACATTAACCCCCTCTGCTTTCAAGATCTTCTGGAGCAATTTTTTTTCACATTCTTGTTGGATTAAAGGTTATGAATAACGGTAACGGCTACAAATCTTTTACCAGTTTTAAAAACCCTGTTAACTCGAATGTAATACATCCATGTTCTTTTTCCGGCAATGCCATCATTTTTTAGTGCATTTATATCTGGGCGAGTAACTTACCCCTACACATCACACCAACCATTCTGCAAAGCGCAATTTTTTATACGTTTTTTATCATTAATTGTTGAACTTGAAAAGCACGTGGTTCCAGTTTTCAACATACATTTCTTAACTATGTTTAAAACACTTCCATAAACGAAAGCCATAATAAAAAAAAAAAGAATACACTATGGCAACTAAATACTAGTTCTCCATGTTCGACTCTAAATATATCACGATATTCTATAAAACTAATTTAAGTACACAATTCACATTGATAATTCCAGGCGTCATAGCAAATAATCATGTCAGCTGGTACAACTCTGGTACGCATATACTTTTATTAGACTGTTTTCTTTATTTTTTCCAATATAGTTTATACAAGCGCATTACTCTGTCTTCACAGTATTCACGCAATTTTATGCGGATGCGAACACAATTGTGTAAAAAACAATTTTCATATGTTATAGACAAAAGTTGCACTTTTCCCACTAAAAACGGTCAGAGTTTGACACACGAAGAACGTCTTTGCCCACAATGTGTAATGGCGAATAGAATTTGTGTGTGCAACCCTTTCCCACACATTTCACACAACAAAGAAGTCTTTTCGGGAATATTCACAGAAAACTCTAATAAGCTCCACTTTCATTAGGAACTGGGATTGGTTCTCTGGATACAAGTCAGTGCTAATGTATTATGTACTTCTTAGACTGAATTATCTCTTAATATTTCAAATTTTGACAACATAACCGCACACTATCTATAATTCCGGTGTTTAGCAACTCCTTGCAGTACTTTCATGTACTTCTTTGATTTAAAAATTGATTGTACAAAAAAGAACTTCAACACTAATTTTTATTCTGGAAGTAGAAGTTTTTCCTTATAATTTGAAGATTTAATGAAATTTTACGTCCCTATGACGAACTACCATTATACGTTTACATTCACCTAATTTTAACTATTGTATTTGGCTATGGAGATGGTGTCTGACATTTCGAAGGGTGCAGCCTTAATATGGGGGAGATATTGATTCGTACACACTTCTCTTCTACTTTCAAAGAATCATGGATGTACTTCTCCGTAGTGACATTTGTATTAGCATGAGGATAATTGTTCTTTCGTCGTCATTGTCTGCCGCGGTCACTATACACATTTCGTCTGTGATCTGTAAAGTTTTCATCTTTTTTTTTTCTTCTGTAATCACTTTCCCAAAAGCCTTATAAAAACTTCTTCACATTACGTTATGCGCCTCGAACATAATCTTGTGATTAAAATGCAAAGCTATTAAGCCTTTGCAGTCGTGTTTTGGTTGACGTGTGCTTAGAAAACTCGCATTGAGTAAGATGGAACAACACTTTCACTCTTATAGTCGAGATCCAAAAGTCATGCAAAACAACACTTAGGGTATGTATGGGTGCAAGAAGATCATTGTTGTACTCAGTTACTTAAAAAGCGTTGTAACCTTCCCTCGAAACGAGCGAGGCGAAACGGAAACACGACAACGGAACATGTTAAACGAAAAACGAACGAAAACGCAAACGAAAAAACGCAAACTGAAAAGCGTAAAAACGAAAGAACGAGTTTTTTCGCTGACCAGCGCTAACAAAAACGCACAAAACGAAAACGGCAAAACGAAAAACTTCAAAGATGTGAAAGCGTGTCACGGCAAGGCCAGTATGCAAAACATAAATGTACGATCGAGTTCCCGTGGAGACGTATTGATCCGGCGATCCTGAAAGACTGTGTCTATTTTATGTTCGCGAATTATGTTTTAGTTCGAGTATAACATTCTGAAATATAATTTTTGTCTTAGACAAATATGTAATTGATATAAATATATTACCAGTACGTTTGTGTATTACGTATATACATTCCACGACATTAAATTCATTTTTTTTGAAACATAAAAAGCGTGATCTTTAACAATAATTATAAAACGTGCGTATGGATCACAAATAGTATTCACACATTAGCTCAGTATCTATATGTTTAGCTCTGAATTCGTCATACATACTTTGTTATCAAAATTAATCATAATTCAGAAAAGAAAACACTGGCAGCAGAAATTTTCATATTTTAGTTTTGGTATTGTAACGAACATGTGACGTTAAACTTACTAGCAAATATAAACCCAAGGTACTAGCGGTATAGGTAGTTCATGTATATACATATTTATAACGACTCCACAGGAGGTCCTCGTTCCCGTTATATATATATCACATCATTATGAACACTCAAGACCTGTGGACATATTACCGGACACCTGTTTGGTGGTTCTTATTTTTTGCATTACAAATTCACGGACTACACAAAACCTCTACCCAACCAATCCCCACATCCCTCTCGATTTAACTCGATTGTCCAATATAAACCATTATGTTATTTGGCAGCGGGCATTCCACAACACTGGTCGAAGTGCAGTTCAACCATGTAACACAAGGCTCACTGAATTGCCTCAGACTGCGCACGGCCCCTCACATTGTTTGTGGCAGGTCTCATTGTAAACATGTACCAAAGCAAACAACTAAAAATCAACGATATTGTGTTTATTCCTAGTCATTACAGATAACCAGCTCTATGGTGATTGTATTCATCATCGTGTTTTATTCAATTTCAATTATTTTATTACCGTAGGGCCAAAAAAAATTTTGGGGGGCCTATCGCGGCATACAAACAAGATATATACTTTTTTAACAATAAACACAAATTCTAAAGAATACATTTGACAAAAATACTACAGCGGTGCGATATTTTCCCTAAAAAGTAATCCATTGGATATTAAATACCATCCAATGTAAACATGAATAACCAATATATAACATTTTCAATTAAGACTATTGCCCCTTGATAGATTACCAATAATGGAAAGTTATATGTACCTTAAATTTACACCTGTATCAAATGGACAAAAAAAGGAACATCGCGGACGATCGGGAATGATTGAAGAACTCGAAAATATCGGATAGACGAATACGCACTCTCAGAAGACACAACAACATTTCTGTTTTAGCATGTTATTACACAAAATTTCTTCGTTAGTATGCTTCTACCAGTTTTGTGGATTTCAAAAAAAACTTATCAACACTATTGACAGCAATTTTTGCTGTTCCAGCTGACCAGATACAGGTTAAATGTATAAAATTATAGGAAAAAATTATATTGTTGTTTCATTGAGATTACAAAAAAGCTTGCGACATTGTAGAATAGACAAAATTTGTAGGCTATCAAACTTATTAAAGAAGGATATCGATGGAACAATTGTTAAATATTATTAGAGCATTTTATATAAAAAATTATTGGACACCTCCTCCTTTTTATCTTTATATGTTAAATGAGTGTGATATTCATTTTATTACTGAAATGGATTTCCGTCTACTAGAGTTAAAATATATTAACCTGCTCTTTAAATGATGTATGCTGAATGGGACATGCGGTGTTTATGTCCTGAAACTACTCCCGAGAGGTGATACTAAAAAAATATCTAGATTACTCTCCTTCTAGATACAAGATACATTGGGAATCTCACGTTTAGTCCTTATCTTAACAAACCGATGGTGATTTGTTTTTATCCGGAAACGGATGTGTACTCTTTAGAAAACATGAAGAGTATGGTTTTTTGTTTTTATGAATGGAAATATTTTAGACAACGGTAGAGAAATTGAATTATCTGGGGTTTTTTACTTAACTTCACTGGGAAATTTAGAAATGAACAACACAAAAGTTGCTGAACCAAGGAAGAATAAAGCTTTGTTTTTCTATAAAAGGAGTCGTCAACAAAAAATACTATTTTTAAGTTGAAACCCCAAACTTAATATTTTTTTTATTTGATATACATATGGTAATGTTGTATTTTTTTATACATTTATGGAGCTCGAAGTTTGGGGGTTCTTCAATAAGGCTCCTGAAATTGAAAAAAAATCATATTAGGGTGGCTTTTGATAAACGATTTATTGGGTGTTAAAAAAATCCACAGCAAATTTTATGATAATAAACAATCAAGAATTAGGGAGAATTGCCTTTATAGACAATAGGGTGAAAAATGTAAAAATTTTCAAATCTTGGATAAACATTAAAAACAGACCCTGCCAGATAGTGTTTTGACTGCCTGCAAAGCAGGAAAGTTTAGAAACATGGGAGAGAATGTTTGGATGTGAGTGAGACATGTTTTATTAAGTATAGGGGTAGGGTATTTGTGGCACGTTATGTAGGATCTTTATACACCTGACTATATAAATACATATTATAATAATGTAAAATTATGCGTGATACTTTTATAAGCAAACATGGTAAAAGAAAAAATTGATTCATCATATTCGAAGTGTTCAATTGTAACATAGTTCTTGTTGGTCATAAATTTACTGATTACAAACACTTATTTAAGGATGTACTCACTCTGAGAAGTTCAAAAATTTTCTTGTATTAAAATTTTTTTCTTTAATATAGATTTTTATTGTGGGAAATAGCAGTTCAATACCATAAAAGAAAATGGAAGTAAAAAAATATGTCCGTGGTGCCTCGTTTTTTGAATCTATGTGACACTCAAAGAGACCTAGTTGACAAAATCCTTGGATTTTTTGGGGAATTTTGGGACGGTTTTGATCCATACACACGAGAGATTTTGTGCCATAATATTCAATAGAGATGTGTGGAGGGGGGGGGGGGGGATTATTTATGGATGTTTGTAGAATTATATTTTCTCGTAGTAGATCATTCTTTAATAATAATCATACCATTTTTGTATTAATAAGACCTTCATACATTTTTTTTCTGAGAATAACAATCATTATGCTACCCACTACCCCTTAATTTTGAGCTACAAAATACACCATTTCTCCAGCCAATTTTGCCAAAATTAAACAGTTATAAGAAAAAGTTTCACAGGTATTAAAAGCTTTTTGTAATATTTTCGCATATTCAAAAGGGCAATGGTTTGGAGTCTTTCTAAATTTGGCAGAAAAAATGGGGGTTCCGTGTGCTTACGTTTTTGCCCCCATTTGAATATTTGTTTATTTTTCATTATTTTTCAGAGTAAAAATATTAAAAGTGCTCAAAAGTTTACTTATCATTGCGGTAAAAATAAACTTGATCAAAAGCGTATAATTTTCATCACGCATTATTGCTACACTCATTTTAATTAACCCTGACGAACCTAGTTAAAGAGTTTACAAGCAAAAATTGACTCGATAAAGCTTATTTATTACTGGCGCTGTGATGATTTATGACATATAAAGCAATTTATGCAAAAAATGGTAAAACTTGTGAGTACTTATCAACTTTGATCTTCTACTCAAAAGCGAAAAAAGGCACATCTTCAAAATGGCCCGCCACATGGGACCATTGCTTCTTAAAATCCTATGTATTAACAAAAATATACTGAAAATACAAATGTAATTTTTTAGACAAAATTTGCATCTGGAAACTTGCTAACAGATATTGATAAATTGTATTTAAGAAAAATCTCATAAACTTCTTTGATCTTTGGTCGAAAACGAGACTTCAACGGGACTGAAACCCTCAGGAAGAATTAACATCCTTTAACAAAACCAATTAGTGTCATGAATTTAAAAAGAAAATAACAAAAATACGATTGTCATCTCACAAATTAAAATATTGAAACTGGAAGGTATAACAATTTAGAAAGAATGAAAGAACATGCAGGTATTGTAATAGTGAGGACATTGAAGATGAATTTCATTTTATTTTAAAATGTGAATGCTATTTAACTTTAAAAAAGCATTTTATTAAGAAATATTATTTCATTAGACCGAGTATGTATAAATTTATTCAACTTTTAGAAACAGAGAACAAAAAAGAGTTAGCAAATTTAGCAAAATACATTAAATTATGTAATAAAATAAGAAATAACATGTTATAAGCTACAATTAGCATAATCCCTCTACACTAGTCTCATGTATACTTAAGAGGGTTGTTGTGTGTCAGTGTACATGTATGTATGGTGAGAGTGGGTGTGTGTTGCATGGATGCAAGTGTATATTCTGTGTATTGTGTTTGTATATATGTTTTGTTTCAAACAGATGAGCCGAAAGGCTCAAGGTAATAAAAGAATTGAATATGTCAATTTACATAAAACAACAAAGTAACTGTACAAAATATTCAAATTTAAAATTGACACCCAGCCTATAACATAAAGGCTTACGAGACACTGATATCTATAGTTTGTACTTAAAAATTCATTCTTCTACAATACATTTTATAAATTGTGCTTGCTAAAATATTTTGAAGATTGCATTCATTCATTATAAAAAATTAGTTTATCTTGATTATTAAAAAGGCTTAAATCTGAAAAAATTGATTCAGCCAAATTAAGAAGATTTCTTCGTAAATCTGAATAAAAAAATCACATACACTTGAAAAATGTACCAAAGTCTGTTTTCTAAAAGTACTTTAGGACGAGAATACCGACCTGTTTCTATATTCAGCTTTTACATTACCACTACGAAATTTAGCTTACACCTGTCTATGTCTAAAATCCATGATATTGGAAGCATATGCTTTGGTATACTTACTGGTTTTATACAATTGGTATGTTCTTAGGTTTATTACCATTTATACAATATTTGTCGTTAAATAACTCTTTTTTCCAATTATCATTATCGGTATTAGTGAAATGATGTTTAACTAATTTTAGACATTCTTTAGAAGATGTTACAGGAACATTCGTGAGTAGTTGTTCTAAGTTATTATCACTCAATAGTTTGACCACTCTGTTTTCCCAACCTCTATTGACTGATAAGGGCCAGCTATGAATAGTTTTATGTAAACTATTTTCATTCAAATGTTTTAAATTAAGCCATAGTCTGCATATTTCGACTTTTTGGTTGATTTTACAGGAGTTCCATCCAAGGTCACCTCTAACTGCGATATTGAAGCCGTTTTTACCGGTTCAAAGGGAAAATCTTTATGCTCGATGTTGAACAGTTTGGATAAAGCTGTATTTGTTATGACCCCAAATTCCAACACAATAGAAAAGTACAGGTTCCACAAGTGGCGTGTAGAGTTGTTTGAAAACTCCTAGTGACATCCCTCCAGCACATTTTGTTTTAATTATCAACGAACTAAGGGCTCTGTTTGCAGACTTTGTTAACTCACGCACAGATGCGTCCAAATACAGATATTCCGTAAACCAGAATCCTAAATACCGGTAGCTATTACTACAAAATGTCTAATTCTATATCTTAGTATATAGGTTTTACAATGTATAGACATTATTTCTTCACTAGATATGTTGGGTAATAAAGGGATTAAATTGGTCTGGTTTTCAAGTTTTTCAAGTTTTCCAAGTTTTATTATAACCAAATGCGATACAGCATATAGGCAACAATATACATAATTTTATTAAATCAAAATTCACATATAATATACAAGATGGCGGAGGACAATCCCATACACATACATATATAAAGAATCCCTTGGCGTGTAGTACCTGTATACCCAAGTCAGCATGTTAGTTACAGGTAAAATAAGCCATGACCAGAGGGCAGAATTAATAATAATTAATGTCAGTGTGGCGAAATAGTTCATGAAATACACATAAACGGGTAACAAGCCTGTTTATAAATTGTCCTGGCCCAGCCACAAGCCTGTTTATAAATTGTCCTGGCCCAGCCAGTTGTTCCCCGAATACCAACTTTAGGTAGGGTGGGGTGTTTTCATAGGGGTTGTGTTGATAAGGAGTTATAGTCTGTCTCAAAAATTGTTCTCGTTCCAAGATCACAGGTAAATCTTAGGTACATAGTAGAATTTAAGTCTGGAAATTTTGAACCTGTCTCCGACCACGCATCACGTTGAGAATAGAACAAAATATCTGAAGTAAGACAAATTAAAGATGATATTCATACTAGATGTGTATGTGAAAATATGCGATGGATGGATGGAAATATACATGAGAATTAAGACAAAATCTTATGGAAAAATATGAATTCATTAAATGAATTCACTTAGACCTTCATTGACAAACCCGGTTGATATTGAAAGATGTATTGAACGAGTTTGTTTTATTCTACGTGATGTATGTTTACCGTTGTGTGATGTTTTTACTTGTAATTTACATAAATCATGATGAATGACAAAGGGAAGAAATCAGCATTGAAAGAAGATAAACCCCTGGTTCAAATGATATTTGTAAGCAAAAAGTACAAAGTATTCAAAAGAGCCTTGTATAAATTTTAATAATGAGGAAAATGACATATATAATCATATAGCGCTTGCATAGAAAAAGACCGCTTATAAAAAAGTCATGAAGTAATACTTAAAAGCAGAATATTAACGACATGAAGGTAATTTTGATGGAATATTTAAGAAAACATAATCCAAAACATTTTTACATTTTTTTTCTGCAAAAGTAAATCAAAAAACATCTGATAATGTTACCACAACATTAAACATGAAAGTCGAAGTTTGTGATCGTATAGTGTTTCTTATTGATGTTCCAATTCATCAGTTTAGTACATCAGAGGCGAGACCTCCAACAACCAGCCATACCCTGTCACTTGCGGGTAACGTGCATTGGCAAAAGGCCAACATTCAAAACTCTTTTTCTGTCATGAGTTCCATCTCCCATTTCTCTCGCCCAGTCTCTAGTCTGGTTTTTTGCCTCTCCCGTGTATCTGGCTGTCTCGTGTCGCTCGTCCGCTTCCCCCGTCCTAACTCTCTCCAGTACAGCTACATCTACCTCCCTATATATCCTACAACCCCCGTGTGAACAGAGAGACAACATATGGCTAATTTCTGCAAGTATTTCACTTAGTGATCAATTAGCGATCAATTAACGCCAATTACAACTTATATTATATATTATTAACTTTCACACGTACTTGAAACATGAATAATATTTCCATTAATATCAATGTTGGAAACATTACATTGTCTCCGGTGACCACTGGAAGTACGATTAAATACACATGCTAAAATTAACTGTCAACCAGCTCCCATATCAATTGAGATAAATGAACCTCAACGGCCCATTCCTAAATCCTATAATTGGAGTTTAATACGATGACAATTTAGAACATTGTTGTACTGAAATAAAATGCCTTCTCTCTACACACACGAACTCTAGCTAGTACTATAATCTAAAGAATATTATATACAGTGTATGCATACATGATACAACTAAATCTACCAAACACCCATCCAATATACTTCATTAATATATCAATTAATTACTTAATTGATATTACATTTACCATTAATAATACATGCCATTTTGGTCACAATAAAACTGTTTCAATTGATGAATTTCTTCCTCCATTTCAAGAATCCAAGTAACCATGAAGATGAGGGATCATCAATGTATCCAACAATACTAATGAATGTTATTGATAACAATTTTGGTCCTGTGTGCTTAATGAATAGATACAAGGAAATTACTGGATCAAGAGGGTATTATTTTCTATACTCAAATTAAAAAGGAAATACAAAGTTTCGTGGTTGGTCGACAATTAATAATGAACCATACTCGCTTGATTGTAAGGACATTCCCTTGCTCCTTTTTAGGTCGCGTTTTAATGCCATTTTTAATTCGGGGCTATTATTTCCAGAGGCCTGGTCTACTGTTCTATCACACACCAGTTTTTAATTAACATCAGCGCATCTCCATTATATAATTTGCAGTAGGTTTTCATCTATTTATTGCCTCAGTAACATGTCTGTATCATTTCAGTTATTGGAGGCCCGTGACCTTTTTTTGCATATAACGTTGTATTAACAGGACTTTGGAGAGCCCGGACGGCCTCAGCGCATCTCTGTTTGTGTTCAGTTTATATTGGAAAATGAGTTTCAGCGCATCTCTAACCTATTACAGTTCTGTTTGAGGCTTTGTCACTTCAGCCCTTTGCACATCTCTGTATATATCAGATTATTGGAGGCCCGTCACTCAGCGGCATTCTTATATTGTAACATATTGCGAAACCTGTCACTTCAGCGCAATCTAAAATGATACAGGGGTCCATTGGAGGCCGTCACCTCAGGCGCATCTTAATTTATTCAGACATTGGCGGTGTCACTTCAGCGCATCTCTTTAACAAATATTCTGAGGCCCGTCTCCTCAGCGCATCTCTATAAGGTCACTGTGTTAATTGGAGGCAGAATCACGTTCAGCGCATCTCTATACTCAGTTTGGAGGCCCGATCCATCCTCAGCGCATCTCTATATAGTCAGACAATTGGAGGCCCGTCACCTCAGCGCATCTCTGTATAGATCAGACATTGGAGGCCCGTCACTTCAGCGCATCTAAGAAATATACTCAGTATTTGCATTGGAGGCCCGTCACCTCAGCGCATCTCTATAAAGTCACTTACATTGGAGGCCCGTCACCTCAGCGCATCTCTGTATACTTACATTGGAGGCCTGTCACCTCAGCGCATCTCTATATACTCAGTTATTGGAGGCCCGTCACCTCAGCGCATCTCTATATATAGTCAGACATTGAGGCCCGTCACCTCAGCTCGCATCTCTATATATCATTCAATATGGAGGCCCGTCACTTCAGCGCATCTCTGTATACCGAGGTCAGACATTGGAGGCCCGTCACCTCACGCATCTCTATATACGTCAGACATTGGAGGCCCGTCACTTCAGCGCATCGGTCTATATATACTCAGCATTGGGGCCCGTCACCTCAGCGCATCTCTATATACTCAGATTTACAATGGAGGCCCGTCATCCTTCAGCGCATCTCTATATAGTCAGACATTGGAGGCCCGTCACCTCAGCGCATCTCTGTATAGTTCAGATTATTGGAGGCCCGTCACCTCAGCGCATCTCTATAATATTTCAGTTACATTGGAGGCCCGTCACCTCAGCGCATCTCTGTATATCAGAGTTATTGGAATGTAACTTCAGCGCATCTCTAATAGTCATTGGAGGCCCTCACTTCAGCGCATCTCCTACTAAAGACTTACATTGGAGGCCCGTCACTTCAGCGCATCTCTGTATACTCAGTTATTGGAGGCCGTCACTTCAGCGCATCTCTAAATAAGTACAATTGGAGGCCCGTCACCTCAGCGCATCTCTGTAAAATAAATCACTACATTGGAGGCCCGTCACTCATCATCGCATTCTAGTTATTGGAGGCCCGTCACCTCAGCGCATCTATATACTCAGTTATTGGAGGCCCGTCACCTCAGCGCATCTCTATCTATAGCTCAGACATTGGCCCGTCACTTCAGCGCATCTCTGTATACTAATATTGCATTGGAGGCCCGTCACCTCAGCGCATCTCTATAAAGTCATTTACATTGAGGCCCGTCACACCTCAGCGCATCTCTATTAAAGTATGTACTCAGTTATTGGAGGCCTGTCACTTCAGCGCATCTCTGTATACTCAGTTATTGGAGGCCTGTCACCTCAGCGCATCTCTATATAGTCAGACATTGGAGGCCCGTCACTTCAGCGCATCTCTATATAATCAGTCATTGAGGCCATAACTTCTCAGCGCATCTCTATGTATACTCAGTTATTGAGGCCCGTCACCTCAGCGCATCTCTATATAGTCAGACATTGGAGGCCCGTCACCTCAGCGCATCTCTATAATTTAACTTACATTGAGAGCCCGTCGTCACTTCAGCGCATCTCTGTATACTCAGTTATTGGAGGCCTGTCACCTCAGCGCATCTCTATATAGTTCAACATTGGAGGCCCGTCACCTCAGCGCACTATATAGTCAGACATTGGAGGCCCGTCACCTCAGCGCATTCTCTATATAGTCAGTTATATGGAGGCCCGTCGAACCTCAGCGCATCTCTATATAGTCATAAAATCACATTGGAGGCCCGTCACCTCAGCGCATCTCTATATAGTCAGACATTGGAGGCCCGTCACTTCAGCGCATCTCTATATAATCTTGCATTGGAGGCCCGTCACCTCAGCGCATCTCTGTATACTCAGTTATTGGAGGCCCGTCACCTCAGCGCATCTCTATATAGTCAGACATTGGAGGCCCGTCACCTCAGCGCATCTCTATATAGTCAGACATTGGAGGCCCGTCACTTCTCAGCGCATCTCTATATAACTCAGTGACATTGGAGGCCCGTCACCTCAGCGCATCTCTGTATATCAGACTCAGTTATTGGAGGCCCGTCACCTCAGCGCATCTCTATATAGTCAGACATTGGAGGCCCGTCACCTCAGCGCATCTCTGTATACGTCTCAGTTACATTGGAGGCCCGTCACTTCAGCGCATCTCTATAGTATACTCAGTTATTGGAGGCCCGTCACCTCAGCGCATCTCTATATAGCCTTCAGATTGGAGGCCCGTCACCTCAGCGCATCTCTGTATAGTCAGCATTGGAGGCCCGTCACCTCAGCGCATCTCTATAAGTCAGACATTGGAGGCCCGTCACCTCAGCGCATCTCTGGATAGTCGTCATTTGGAGCGCCCATCAGCGCATCTCTATATACTCAGACATTGGAGGCCCGTCACCTCAGCGCATCTCTATATCAGTACATATTGGAGGCCCGTCACCTCAGCGCATCTCTATATACTCAGTTATTGGAGGCCCGTCACCTCAGCGCATCTCTATATAGTCAGACATTGGAGGCCCGTCACTTCAGCGCATCTCTGTATACTCAGTTATTGGAGGCCCGTCACTTCAGCGCATCTCTATATACTCAGTTATTGGAGGCCCGTCACCTCAGCGCATCTCTATATAGTCAGACATTGGAGGCCCGTCACCTCAGCGCATCTCTATATAGTCAGACATTGGAGGCCCGTCACCTCAGCGCATCTCTATATACTCACTTACATTGGAGGCCCGTCACCTCAGCGCATCTCTATATAGTCAGACATTGGAGGCCCGTCACCTCAGCGCATCTCTATATAGTCAGACATTGGAGGCCCGTCACTTCAGCGCATCTCTATATAATCTTGCATTGGAGGCCCGTCACCTCAGCGCATCTCTGTATACTCAGTTATTGGAGGCCCGTCACCTCAGCGCATCTCTGTATACTCAGTTATTGGAGGCCCGTCACCTCAGCGCATCTCTATATAGTCAGACAGTTTCATTGGAGGCCCGTCACTTCAGCGCATCTCTATATAATCTTGCATTGGAGGCCCGTCACTTCAGCGCATCTCTGTATACTCAGTTATTGGAGGCCCGTCACCTCAGCGCATCTCTGTATACTCAGTTATTGGAGGCCCGTCACCTCAGCGCATCTCTATATAGTCAGACATTGGAGGCCCGTCACCTCAGCGCATCTCTGTATAGTCAGACATTGGAGGCCCGTCACTTCAGCGCATCTCTGTATACTCAGTTATTGGAGGCCCGTCACCTCAGCGCATCTCTATATAGTCAGACATTGGAGGCCCGTCACTTCAGCGCATCTCTGTATACTCAGTTATTGGAGGCCCGTCACCTCAGCGCATCTCTATAAAGACTTACATTAGAGGCCCGTCACTTCAGCGCATCTCTGTATACTCAGTTATTGGAGGCCCGTCACCTCAGCGCATCTCTGTATAGTCTTACATTGGAGGCCTGTCACCTCAGCGCATCTCTATAAATATAACATTGGAGGCCCGTCACCTCAGCGCGAATCTTGTATATAGTCTTATCACATGGAGGCCCGTCACCTCAGCGCAATCTCTATATAGATCAGACATTGGGAGGCCCGTCACTCAGCCTGCGCATCTCTATATAAGTCAGACATTGGAGGCCCGTCACTCATCTCAGCGCATCTCATGTAGTTGCCAGTGTTTCTTATTTTTATTGGAGGCCCGTCACCTCAGCGCATCTCACCAACTGTAGTCGTTACATTGGAGGCCTGTGATTTCAGCGCATCTCTATATAATCAGTTATTGAGCCCTGAAGACCCGTCACCTCAGCGCATCTGTATGTATATGGTGTTTTTGGAGGCCTGTCACCTCAGCGCAATCTCTGTATAAAGACTATCTGCAGATTCTTTTTTATTAGATAGTCAGAAAGCTTCTTGTATAGTCTGATAACAGTTGATTGCCCTTTGTTGATAGTGGTTCATCACTGAAGTAGCATGCCGCCGAAGAGTAATGAGAGCAATAAAATCAACACCTCAGCGCATCTCCTGTATAGAAAACATTGGAGGACCCCGTCACATCAGCTTTTAATGATCTTTTTGAAGTAAAAGTCAAACTCAATTCGTCTAATCAATATAGATATATTAGATCATTCAATGGGAGGGCCTATTCATATCACAGCAATTTGTTTTTATGTAAAATACGCAATTTCATTTGAAAAGCTTCATTTGACAGAACAAGGTACAGGTTGGAAGGAGCTCGATTTTCAACTACGGACAAAACCCTCAAAAGGTATATAGGACTAACTCAGACTGTGAGATTAAATAGGACACATCTTTTGCAGACATAAAACACAACTCATCAATGATCGGCTCTCCAACACGCTCACATCCCTATTGCAACCATATGCAAATTCGGAACACTTTCCTTATTTATCATGAGGCATTGCATCACTTCACAATATGGCATTAAAATATGTGGAAACCATGTTGATACCAGTCCATCAAATTAAAGAGAATTGATTAGGGACAATTTTCTCCGAAAAAATATCAATCCAGTCTTAAATTTAATGGGAACTTTTGTTACTTTCATATATGATTCAGTTTAGGATAGGGCTTGTAATGAAAATGATTTTATATGTTTTTTAATAAGTATAGACAGTGAAAAACGCCTATAGTTTTAGGTAGAAATATGGACTCATGAAGCACTTGCACCTTTAATTATTTGGACATACTCTGGGTTAAGTCCCCTAGCAGAGAGAACACCCCTATAGTCTTTAAAAGTGGCAGCATTTGTGTTTCCAGCAAGAAATTCCTTTTCAACTACTTTAATTATGGAAATAATTTGGCAATTATTATTATTAAAAAACATGGTTTTCAGACCAGGAAGAGAAGCCCTTTTCCTATAACTGAACACCAAGCTTTAAGAGTGAGTACAATTATTCTAAATTTTGAAAGTTTAATGTATTTACAATTAGCTGGCATCCTTAGTTTCATAAGGGAAAATCCTCAAATCAGTCAACATTTAGTTGTAGATAGCATTCCATCACTTATTCATGATTGGATGTAAGGAAATTCAATATAAGCAGCTTGTTTGATGTGAAATTAAGCATGGAACACCCATATCCATCAAGGTCATTTGACTTTAAATTAAAAATACAAGGCATGCTGTGCAAATTCAATAATCATAATCTGATGGGAACAATTGATTTAATGTTAAAAAAGCAAGGTAAAGACTAAATTCTGTTTCACAGTAGCCATAACTAATATTATAAACAAATAGCATTTGAGTTGATGGTGTATTACATGACTTCTCTTTGATGACAAGAAATAATACCGAAGAATATACTGAAGGTTCATCTTCAATGATGCGTAAGTACAGCTTAAAAAGATGAAATATGAGAGTTATGAAAATGTCGGAGAAATTTCAACATCTTGAGACCTTGAAAATACAAGTGGATCTTATGCACTTTAAAACTCTATACAATGATCATGTTGGTTAATTATGTGGTCTACAATTGTGTAAATGAAATTAAAATTGGCATGGAGCAAATTCGAAAGTCGTCAAACGGATTCAAACTTCAAGAGTATTTCAATATTTGCTTAGGATGCACGTTGTTGACTACATAGAAACAACAAATATTTCATGTTTGAAGTAAGTGTGAGACTGGTATTCTTAATAAAAGTTGTAATGTAGTACAAGTTGATAACGACTTAGTTTCTGGGCCAGTTCAATGAATGACTTATATCATTTTAAAATTAAGGAAACTGTTTGAGGCCTATCGCGCAATATTGGAGAACCATAGGGTTAAGGAGAAACCATGATATATTGTAAAAAATGCTCATTCCGAATTTGTTTTATGTCTACGTGTAAAATTAATATTTTATTTGGTGTCGCAGAACGGAAGAACTTAAGGCCCATGTCGCCTGAAGACAGAATGGAATTCATTCTTCTCACATAACATGGACATTAGTATCATCACCAAGTAATGCAACTCTTTCATTTGAAATCTAAGAGCCTATAAAACCCAAAGTTTAGCTATAGAGTTTAATGCATTTCACTGTTGGGGTTATCATTCTAAAAGATTTTATGTTGTACAAACTATTTGTTTACTGTAAAGGAGGTAATAACTTTTTCAAAAGTATGAATTGAAATATTGGAAACTACAAGAAGGTACCTAAGCCTTTATCAATGTAAAACGAATGCGGTTTGAATTCCTGTTTCTCAGAGAAGTCAGATAACAAAATTCCTGTAGGAAAATTAAATATAATTTTTCAAATGGATCTTAAACACCCAATAATCTAAAGCGACATTGAATTTAAATAAAAGTATATGATATCTCTACTCTGATGCTGAAAACTGCCTTTGTATGACAATCTGTATGATTTGTCATTTAAGTCAGAACGGAGCAATTAACAAAGGTGGAAGTTTCAAGGTAAAGCTGTATATTTTTCACTAGTATATTTAAGATGTATCATTTGTCTTGTAAAATTAATCGCAACAATTTCACCCGGTAAACATTTCTGGAAACAAAAACAAATGTGCACATGAAAGAAAAATTCACTGTGCATTTGTCATTAACATGGCTGGTTTAGATGTGGATTTTATCTCTCATTGAAAAATGCAAAATGAATATGTCAGGAAAACAGGTATTATTGTGTCGTATAACGATTAATCGAGGACATTATGTCGTAAAAAACGACTTTATTTGTCGTACGATTGACTTAGTATCTCGTAAGTAGGGTCTTGTTATTATAGTAAACAACCAATAGTTACATGTCGAAACCTTAAAACTGTTTTTAGGACTTAATGTCGTTTTATTTTTAAAAAGTTTACAATTTGTTAAAACACTTAGCAAGATTGTACTGTCGTATAAATCATGTAGTCCTCCAAAATATCAAATATTTTTCTTGAGGCTAATGTTATAACGAACTAATATTTATTTTAATATGACCCTAACAGGCTTTCCGTACATTATTGTTGTTCTCAAAATAAACCTATAACTTTTTGTGCTTGTTATCCTAGAATATTACTACTAGCAGGGACCGAAAAGACAATACGGTTAATGTCACTACAGCTGAAAATATGGAAAGCTATGCAAAAGGAACAGAAGAAACATAAGTTAATTTTCTATTGAGTTTTTCAGGATCACATTATGGATAGAACATTTTTAGGTTCACATGACCATAAGTCATAGTGACCAATATTGCAATAATCGTTTGTCCGTCCGTCGTTTCTCTGTTGTGTGTAGTGCGTCGTTGGTTACCATTCCTTGTGAACTCGATAACTTGAGTAAAATGTAACTCCGAATCTTAATAAAACTTTGTATGTAACTAAAATTCGAAAGATCTCGAACGAGTTTGAAAAATCATTTATTCGTGATACAAACTTAATTATGGAAAATTGCCCTTTGCACTAATATATGATTAACACATGTGAACATGATAATGTTGAGAACAAACGCATAAACCAAGCTTAATGAAACTTTGGTTTTGTTTAGTTATGTGAAGGTTTAAGATCAAATTTTCCAGGGAGATTGAATCATGAAAATCAGCTTGATTTAAGTCTAGTAAAATTACGGAATAATTGCCATTTACGAACAAATTATTGAACCTTGTGAACACTGATTGATAATGGAGTTACCAATGCACCAATCTTAATGAAATTTCTATAGACAAGTAGATCATTTTCTATTTCATGAACAAGACATCAATGGCTAGTAAATGACATAACTAATTTTTATCAAATATCAGGTGACTGCTTTTAAAGACTATCCACAAATAGCCTTTGTTATAGAGCAGTGCAAAATAAATTTCTCCCCGACAGTGATAAAGTCTTAACAAAGTCACTGGAGAAAGGTAAAGGCTGTGCTACATTATATTTCTTTTCTTCACAATTTCATGCACACATCATTGCAAAAACAAATTGGCAAATGAAAAAAACAACATCATCAACATTTTCTTGTAATTTACATGCATGAGATTTGCTTACAGAAATTCCAGAGCAATAATCTTTGTGAGTGCTTGTTTCCTCAAAACAGGAGTATCACAACCACAAGAAATACACTTAGCGCCCCGCCTAGTGATTCAGAACAGAAAGCTTGTCCCATTGATGAGGAACTGAAGTAAACAAGTAGCTGTTTTACATTAAATTTGGGTATTTCAGCTCACCTTTTTATAAAAGAACATTCAAATTTCATAGGAAGATAAATGACAACTTTTCAGTAAAAGATAAGGTCTTAACTTGCTTAGGACAACCAGTTGATATAGGAAATCATTTTCAACAAAGTTTTTGATTTAGTGAAAGGCTCATTACATTTCCTAAAGTTCCAAAAGTCATAAGTTTATTAAAATGACTTTATCCAACTTTAAGCATCCAGAATATCCAGCCAAAGTTACGGAAATATACCATGATCAGCACCAAATGAGTTTGTTTCAATTGTGTAAAATCCCCAATCCTTGAAGGTGGTTAAGTTCACTAAACCTGCTGTATCCCAAAAAGTCTTAACACCTCATACTTTTGTTTTTGTTAAGGTAATGCAATCACACTGACCTAGGTAACAGCTATGGTCATTAAGGATCCATTTGTACACCGTGTCTGTTGTGCGAATTTTTTACATTCAGCCAAATACTGCGGTATATTCGTGTTGGTGTCTTCTTGTATAGATGGAACTGTTTTGCCCTTTATTATAGTGCTCATATCAGCTGAAGCATGCCGGAATCAAAGCCCCAAAAGATGCGTTGGTCTACAATATGTGTGACAACGGGTCAACCAGTCGTGTCACTGTTGCATATTTGACGCTAATTTCAGGAACACGAAACTATATACCAAGATCTTTGGTGTTTCGGCCAGGGAAAGAAATTGAATGGTGCCTTCCTCACAGGGGCGAACGCTAATTCAAGGCCAATTTTGAATGCCATGTGGAGGCAAAGTGAAAAAAATGTCAGTTTGGTAAGAGATATAAGATAAGTCCAAATTAGTCGCCTTTTCGATCATCAATACATGGCACGGAGGTCTAACGCCCTATTTCGTATCCTTGAAGGACTTGTAAAATGATTAAGAAGCAGTAGGAAACGGTTCATTTTTAAAATGTTTTCTTGTCTTTGATAAGAGCTCCCAAATAAGATCGTGAGTCCCGTCTTATTTTGAAAACCTATTTTAAAATTATTTTAGGAATAACCTAGCTGAAACAATTCCAATCCCAAAAAAGTTTCTTTCCCAATTGCTGTTCTCAAAAACGTCATTCGGTACAAATCCCACAAAAATTTTTATTGTCCCCAAGAAACTGCTGAACATGATGAAAAAAAATATATTGCCCTTTCGGGATACATCACAAAACTTATTTGGCTATTAGATTTCCCATGTGTCAATAATACATTTCAGCCGAATGTGAAGGTATAAAGATCCCAAAAATGTTTCCTGTATCCCAAATGGAATTTCAGCAATAAAATTGATGTGTCGTTTCAGAACTAATTAGATCCTGAAAAAACTCATTTTTCTTAGTCTTTATTCATTTCATGGCATTCAATGGTGGAATAATATATTCGGTTGATCATTTCGCCAAAAATTGTTTTCTTGTAATTTGTTGAGTACACACCAGACTATAAAAGTAGTATTTTTCTGTTTATCTTCATAGCGAAAAACTTGATGACGGGTTTCCTGGTCCAGAATTTAATGTGAACCCAATGTATGCAAAATATTTCTATGTCAACTACAGTATTCCGTTTCATGGGCCAAAATGTATTCCGGCGTGCATCAATTGAAAAATGTAGCGAAAACACGCATCGTGTGCAAAACACTGTTTACACGCAACACACCGCATACATGGGAACCGTCCTTTAACCACAAAATGAATTGTAACACCATGGTTTATTGAATCCAAATGTAAAAAGTAAAACAATGGGTTTCTATTGTATACTGGCCGAGAACACTCAAAATAAAAGAGGTAGTTTTTTGTATCTTATTTAACATCAACTTCAACAGGTTTCGGCTCTTTGCTTCTTAAAATGTGACCAAATATTCGCATAGCATCAGATATTAATAAAACAACAGTTTGACTGTTTCAGCATACCGCAGTTCCGAGTAGCCTACTGTTTGTTTTGTTTGATTTAAATGTCCTATTACAAATATGGTGCCATGAATGTCCCCCATGTACCAGAAATGATGTTGCATATATTTAATAAAAGAGTAATCAATGTCGGTATGTGACTCACATTTGTATAATTGTCTGAGACATTATGTCAGTTTTTAATAGTGCTACACTAGCATTGCCGCAACGGACAGACACCAAGCAATACAAATCCTCCTGCTACAGATTCTGAATGTAGCTGCAATGTTTCTAAGCAGGAGCATAAACTACCACATTACTATGTACCTAGGGTACTGATGGCAGTGTGCAAAGGCACTAGCGAAAACACTCAAGGCCAGTGAATTACAGGCGGTGCCAAGGGACATTAAGAAATAAAGTTCTCATTTCCTGATTATAGAAAAGCGATCAGTTCAATTAAGGCCTGTTTAAGCGAATTCAATAAAGCAGGTATTACTGTTAACCTGCAGGCCAGCTCTAATACAAAACAAACATGACAAATGTTTTATAACAAAAAAGGAAGATGTATGTTGCTTGAGTTGTAAAAAGAGAATTGTTGTAATTTAGTGAGTATTTATTCCCCATCAAAAAGTCCTGTAGGTCCGACCCCTGGGGGACAGAGGGGGGAAGGATAGAAGGCGGAACTTAGATGAAATTTGCTTAAGTATACCTAGTAACTCCATAACTCTTGTAGTGGATTCTAACATAATTGGTGGGAAAGATCATATGAGCTAGTTTTGACCCAAGTGACAAAGGGATGGGGAATTCAAAGCCGAAACTTTGTTGAAATTAGGCTTTAAAGTCTCGAACTCCATCCATTAACCTGACCGACTATTAATAGTTACAACAATACTTATCTATGTCAAATGTAGGATTTAAAATGAACCATGCATGCTCATTACAAAGTCTTTAATCGTGGTCAAAACAGGCTGTAAAATTCTTAAAATAAAACAGTATGAATACTTCTTAATGTATAATATTTCAACTACATCTACAGTATATCAACAATATTGGAGTCAGAATTTAACTTGAAGGGTTGACCCAGTTTACGTTCAAATGTGACTTGTAAGTTTCTTATGTCAATAGTCCATTGACTCACCGTTTCACAGACCTTTTGTTATTTTATGCTTGTCCAAGACGTTTTACCCCAAAATATTAAAGTTTGGATGACTCTTTTGTCATGGACAATCCTGTATGGCTATTCTGTTGTTATTAATGAATACTAAAGCCTATGTTTGGAAAAGTGCAGCCTCGCTATGTATTTATGCCTGTTGTCGAACATGAATAAATTTGAGAGCTTGATTTTCATATGACTTGTATTAATCATGTATATCTTTCTATATGTAAGTGGAACTATCATTTTATTCAACTGAAGCTTTGCCTCGAAAGACATGCAAAGCAATAGGAATACAACCCAATGTCCGGGTTCAGATACTTATTATACTGACAAACGGGCGAACCTTCGTTCACAGACTAGGATGCTGAGTGTGCTGTATTGGCAGGAGCACAAACTCCTGAAATAGCAAATACTTTATGTGGTCTAGTTCATTATAGGGGTCATATAACCCAGAGCTATTTACCTCATACATGTTTATCATGAACTCTTTATGCCAAAATAAGTATCTGAGGAAATGTTTGATTCTTAAATTCATTGTAGGCAAAAGGCAAAGATCCTTTTTTTTTTTTTTGTCAATCACTGCTAATGACACAGGAAAATATCAATAAGTCTCATATCATTTAAATTTAAATACATTTATCAATAAGAAATACAACATAGACTTTTTGTTTCTTCTGGGCTATCAGCGGAGGCCGCCTTTTTCGTCCAAAACATTGTCTGACATCAGGGACCTGACGTCAAAATCAACAACACAGTGAATTATAAGGCAATGATAATTTTAATCGCATAAGGTCTTGATTACAGACTGATTACAATATTGACATCAAATTATTACACGGGCTAAAGTCACTGCCATATCACATCAATTATGTTAATGAAATAATTATATCACATCATTCAGTATATAGCAAGAGAGGATATAACCTTGACTGGAAGTATATGAATAAAAACAGAAAATAATCCAACAGCAATATATGCACCGCTCACTTTGGTGTTAAATATGGTAACCATAGTGAAGTAAAAACAATTATCCTGTATGTGTGGCTAGTACAAAATTTAACAAAACAGAATAAAAATCACGATTGATCCACTGACCATTTGATAAATCATATGCATTGTGAGGGATGGTTTACTGTGGCACCTACATTAAACATAAATATACCTCAAACATGTGCGAGAGTGTATATCCCATTTAATTACAAAGAAGACAATCATAAGTTTATGGCCTAATCATGTGATTTTTTAATAGTTATATATAATAGTTCAACGACATATTATCATAAATTATTACTTAAAGCAGGAAAAATAGTTTTGAAAAAGATAAACCAGATAATAACATTTTGATGAACGTCAGTATGTTGAGGAGACATCTTTGTGCTCACCTCAGCCATGATTTCGTCGTTCAGATGACTATTGATCCTCCAGAGCATGTCTCTAACCACAAAAATGATAAGGGATAACATTTTTGAATAGCCATGCAAAAATCATCAATTACATGCTATAATTGATATGTTTGGGGGTATTTTAGTTCCTGATGATATTAGATAAAATTAACTGATACCCCCAAAGAAGATTTTCCTTCTATAAAGCATGCTTGCATATAAATGTAAGTAGGGATATATTCATATATTATTGAACATCTTAGACAAAACAGTAATTTACAAATATATCCCATGTTTACGGCCCCGTTTGCCCCGCAAGACTTGTCATTGTTATGTGAGGTTTAAATTTTGGGTCAAGATAGCGGTCAAATTCCGTCAATGTGGATAGTAGGAAACTATATATAAGTTGTTTATTATTTGACGGATAAATGCAAAGCTTAACCCGTCATTAGTAACCCAGGGGCTCAGACAGGAAGATACTATATGGGACTGATCAACTTCCAACCAATGTATTCGAGGCCCCTTGTCATCAAGACATAGCAGAACGAGGACAACTTTTTACAGGGAGTGTTGTTACCACATTACCCTCCTGACGGAGGCTTCTGTATTCAATGAAAGTAGCTTTATCAGATATTAAACAAACCAATGGAGTCGACCGGAATAAATATGGTAGGACAATGCTAAAGCTTAGATATAACAAATAGGACTGGTTATTTCACCTATTTTTGCCCCCTGGTCATGCCCTATTGGTCAGAGCCTAACAGTTCTGTTCCCATTCTTGAAAGATGTTTGAACTTTGATCTCTGTGAAGCAGCAGTAGATAAATTACATATGAATAAAGGTATCAAATAGTTCCCACAATCCCTTAATAAGTTATCCCCAACAAGGATCACTTTGACGCCGCTAAATCAAAAATGGTTACAATCATGCAGAACTATGTTGATGACTAGTAGCCGAATTATAGGATAATTAACCTTTCGTTGTAAAATCCCGTACTTGATTGAGATGAAAAATATACAGGTTCTGAAGTACTTTTCCACACAGGATGTACCATGTGGCCAAAATTTTTACTCAATATGCAGAACTCAACACAATACATTTCAGCAATTAACTGCTTCACAGAACAGGGCCCGCCCTACCTTGTTTACGAGCAAATTGGTTATCCTAATGTTTTTTCCGTTCTTTCAAATGTTTATGGATTTTAAATGGAATGAACTTAATCAGTTGAAGAATTTTATCTACCTATAATTTCCCCTATGGGCCCCGCCCCGATCTATGCATTATGATAGAGCCAAAATTTTACTACAAGTATTACTTAAACCCTTATATAACTATGGCAAATTATGTCACAATCCATGTATCCCTAACAAGCTAGAATATATCCATAGGTACTTTATTGCCTATCAATGGGTCCCACTCCTGACCCAGCGAGCAAGCAATAATTGTATACAAGTAATGTTCCCCTTCCCCCCACTGGATATTTGTGGCCAAATTTGGTTACAATCATGCAGAAATAGTACACGAATGATAGGATTACCTTAATTCCTTATGTGACACTGTCCACCTACCGTATATTAAAGAGCAAATAATTTACCTAAATTTCGACATGAATTCCCCTTCTATTCAATTCTGCTTATCCCACAGTTTATCGACTAAATCATGATACCAAAACTGTAGTTTTATTAATTCAAGACCATGTTCCCATTTCCAGGTCCTAGAGCCAAAATGTTTGTTATGGTGCCATTAATGAGCGTATGCTAGTACCAAGATGGAAAACGGGCCATGCACGAACCTCTGACTAGTAGCGATATTTACAAGTAATGTTGACTTTACATTAAAAAAGACATATTGGGCACTGCCCCTCCGGGAGTTGGATCATTGATTTATAACTAGTTACGTTTACCAGCCCTAGTGAAGATGTATTGTGCTTCCATCAAACCTGGTCACTTTTAAGTCATAGTACCCATGACTTGGATTTCACCAGCCCTGACAGACAAAAAATGACACGACGGACCTATAAAAAATGTTGAAACTTCGGGCCAGGTGAGCTAAATAATTCATGCTACATTAATTCTAAATAAATTTGACTAATTTCTATGGTCATCTCATTCCTATTTAAAGCAAAAGTAAACTGATCCCCATGGTTGAGGAAATGAATTGATGATGGAAAAGTGACAAGGTAAACTGTCAATGGATGACATTGAAGATGCAGTAAGTAATTTATGGAAAGTAATTTGATCTACGCATTTCCAGAATTTCGAGAATGAAGGATTTTGAAGTTTTAGTCCTATTTGACCCTTTTGTTGCCCGCTACCTAAGCCCCTTGGTGGGTCACTCAGTTGAAAATGTATTAGATCAGGAATAAAGTGTGCCATCTCATACGATAATTGCTGGCAACATTGATCTTCATTTCCCATATTACAAAATTATCTTTCTCAAATGTATGGAGCTGCAAAAATATTAACTATATTAATTGTTAACCCTCCCCAGGGGAACTTAGAGACCCCAGGGTCATGTATTGTTTGTTTTATTAAGGCAACTTCCTATTACATCAGCATTTGTCATGAAAGGACGGCCTCCCATGTAAGCGGTCTATTGTGCTGTATGTTTAGTGCGAGGTATCATGTATCCCACTGTGGACGACTGTAATTCACAAATTTTGGTAAAGGACCATTGGTAACTTTTCTATCTAGAGTATAAGAGTATTATGATTCTACTGCACATGTCAGAGAGTAAGTGAAGGAAATCGTTTGAAATTATAAGTCTCCAATTTTTACCGCCTTGAGCTTAGGGGCCCGACTCGCAAATCCCTGACAATTGGGACCATATAATATCGTAATTCACCAATTTGGTATACTGCCTTATGCCTTAGAAGGTTTTGTGTCAAAAATTCACTTTCATAATTGCTTCAGATGATTGGAGAAGAAGACGAAATGAAAAATGTTTAGCGACATACGACAGATCGACTTGACGCATGACTTTGACGACGACGGAAAAAAGAGGCAATTAGAATAGGTCACTTGAGATACAGTCTACTCAGGTAATTTAGAACAATATCAGTGGTTGATATAATGCAGTTTATGTTCATACTTCGTAAAGGTTCTGTTGTGATATCTACATTGACAGTGTAAGTTACTACAAATGACTATAGCGAAGTGGTTTTGTTGTACACTCTGATTCATGGCCGTGGCTTTGAAGTTGCCGCATGGCTTTCTGTTAATCTCCAAAGTTTCTGCTGCTGTACTTGGTCATTTTTTTTATCTCACCTTGGTTCCAAAGGGCGATGAGCTTATGTCTCCTTGAGTGACATCTGTTGTTTTGTCCATCTACATTTCT
>NW_027188216.1:0-32531 GCF_041381155.1 Argopecten irradians
AATCGTGGGCTGCTGTTGCTTATGCTTCGCGAGCCATGACGTCAGCCGAGACGCGGTACGCGCAAATTGAAAAGGAAATGTTAGCCATCACCTTTGCATGTGAACGATTTCATCAGTACATCCATGGACAAGATGTCGCTGTGGAAACCGACCACAAGCCACTCATCACGCTCTTCAAAAAACCCTTAAATGACTGTCCTATGAGAATACAGAGACTCATGTTAAGACTACAAAAGTACAGTCTTGATGTGTCGTACACGCCAGGAAAATTCATGTATACGTCGGATGCGTTGTCACGAGCGTATGACACCACTACAATTCCGTCTGACAAAACCGGTGAGGAAGAAATCGAGACCTATGTCGACTTCGTCATGTCAAACGTCCAAGTCTCAGACAGAAAACTGGAGGAAATTCAACTCGAAACTCAAAACGACGAGGAGATGAATGTCTTAGCAGAAACCATCTTAAATGGATTTCCTGACAAAAGATCCGATTGTTCACCGAAAATCTATGATTACTGGAATGTACGTAACGAATTAAGTGTCGTGAATGGAATCATCATGCGAAACAACAAAGTCGTGATTCCGAGGAAACTACGGCATGATATGCTCAAGAAAATCCATGTGGGGCATTTAGGCATCGAGAAATGTCGTAAAAGAGCTCGTCAAGTAATGTATTGGCCCGGAATGAATCAAAGCATCTCAAATGTTGTGTCATCGTGTCAAACGTGCTCGAAATATCGACCGAAACAAGCGGCCGAACCGCTTAAACCACACCCTGTATCTACTTATCCATGGAAAAAATTGGTGCAGATATCTGTTCATACAAGGGAGACAACTACCTTGTTCTGTGTGATTATCATTCAAATTATCCGGAAGTGTGTAGGTTGAAAAGCCTAAGTTCAAATTCTGTGATAAATGCAATGAAATATGTGTTTGCGGGTCAAGGAATTCCAAAAATCATTTTCAGTGACAATGGCCCTCAATTCGCATGTGGTGAATTTGAGAAATTCTCGAAAGAATATGATTTCAGTCACAAAACGTCAAGTCCCAATTTTCCACAATCGAACGGATTAGTGGAAAAATCTGTGAGCATCGTGAAAAATCTCATCAAAAAGTCGAAGGAAGATGGAAGTGATTTCTACCTAGGGTTACTAAGCTATAGGTCAACACCTATTATCAACGGAAAATCTCCCGCCGAGCTTCTATATGGCCGTACGATCCGTTCAAATCTCCCTATCAACGACCAGATGTTGAGAACACCAGTAAAGGTGAATCCTGATGAGTATCTGAAAAACAAAATGCTTGTCAAGGAAAAACAAAAACAATACTATGACAAAACTGTGCGCGAGTTACCTCCCCTACGCCAAGGAGATTCAGTTAGAATCCGTGACGTCAGAGACACTGCCTGGACAACCCCAGCAGTCGTAAAAACTGAGGTTGCTCCAAGATCATACCTCATCAAAACTAAAACTGGTTCCGAACTTCGTCGAAATCGAAAAGACTTGTTAAAATGTGAATCCCCCGTCAATATTAACGAGGAACTTGATCCTGTTGATGATGAACAATTCTACGATTGCGAAGACGAACTGATTCCGCAATCTACTCGGGAAACGTACGTCAACCAGACGAAACCAGTGCCAGTAACCACGAGGTCAGGTCGTGTTGTAACTCCACGCCACAGACTGATTGAGGATATGTGAAAAAACAAATGGTCAATGTTAACTTGAAATATCAACATTTCAAAATGACCCTTAATCTCAAATGACCTTAATTGGTAAACATTTCACTCCTCAATGACTGTATAAAGTGTACATAATGATTATTGACATTTCAGTTTCAAATCAGTCTAGTCAGTTAATAGGTACAAGTTAATTGGTGAATCAAAATATTGACAATTTAAAGACATTTAAAATCATTAAGTTTAATGGACAATGTGATTCATGATTACAATCATACAAAGTAATGAAAGTATTATTTGCAACATGCATAACATCATTTGGGTATTTTAAAATATTAAAATATAATGCTTAATTCAGTATTAATATCATATAATGATTTATCAAGAAAATTAATTCCCTACAGTCTGTAAGTTTAATTTTCTTTTTAAGAAAGGGAAGATGTAATGATAACGTAATATCCGGATGGTTCCGTACCGTACCTGTTTCTAACTATTAGTGTAACCGGATATGTGTATGTAATTGTATGAGCATGCGCAGATAGAATAAACAGAAGAATCAAGCATGGTGGTCTCGTCCTGTTGTAAGAATACGCCCACAGGCCTATATCTGTAAGAAATAACACAAATATTACAAGTTCTTTAATAGTGTATTTACAATAGAGGACAACAACATACCAGAGTTTGAAGCAAGAACCAATATGGAATTCGGTAACCTGGAATTAACAATAGACCAGGTCGAAAAGAAACTCGGATCATTAAATGTCGCTAAATTCCCTGGACCTGACAAGCTTCTTCCTAAGATACTTTATGAGCTACGATCCATAATCAGTGAACCACTGGCAATTATATTTAATAAATCTCTCAGAGAAAGCGTATTACCAAAGGTACGGAAAGAAGCAAACGTAACACCAATCTTCAAAAAAGGAAACAAACAGCAAGTCCAAAATTACAGACCCGTGAGTTTAACCAGTATTGTCTTAAAAACTGTGTTACGACCAAGAATAACAGAAATGAGAAACCAGCAGCTAAATTCAAAACACAATTTAATTAGATATAAAGTATTATACAGAGATGGTTTAGAATATATAAAGTAATTGGTGGTGGTACAAGAGTAATACGATAATCTAAAGTGTTACTTATCTGTATGCGAATGTCCTAATATATAATCCTTGATCATTCCAGGGTCCGAATAAACAATAATCACAAATCCACGAGGAAAATGAATGTCCACAGATGATTTGTAAAGTTCCAGGTAATATGAATAATAATAACAATAAACAATAGCTCTCCAAATCGACTCTAATACGGCGCTGTACAATTCTTGATGTGTCTAATAACAGGTCTCATTACAGTTCTGATTAGCCTTGGACAGCTGGAGTATATATATAGCTAAACCCTAATTCAAAAATATTTTAGAACCTTCTACTTCTAGAAAGTTCTATAACCTAAATTAACGGTATGAACTTTATAGGATGTATTGATAATATAGCTCTAGGAGTTATCTCCCTTATCTAATAACTACATGTATTTAGTGTCATACATAACACACCCCTCCTTAAAGAAAAGAAAGTTTTCTTGAAAAGTAAACTTTCTTGAAATATCAAGTAACGTTTAAATCCTTGATAAAGTATCAGCCAGAATTTTGTCGTTCCCTTTTAAATGATTGATGTCAAGATTGTACTCTTGCAAAGTCAAACTCCACCTGAGAATTCTTTGATCAACGCTAAGCATTCTTTCCCAATGGTGAAATAATTTCTCTGGTGTTTGTCAAACTTTTTCGAGAAATAACAAATTGGATGGTCAATTTGGTTAGAACCTTCTTGCATCAAAACTGCACCAACACCTACATCGCTGGCATCAACAAACAGTTCAAACTGTTTATTAAAATCTGGAGCAGTCAGAACTGGTAAGTTTGATAGTATAGCTTTCAATCTTACATTCGTCTGACCAGACAAATTGGACATTTTTCTTTAACAAAGTAGTAAGTGGAGCTGCTATAACAGAGAAATTTTGACAAAATTATCTGTAGTATCCAGCCATACCAAGAAATCTCATCAGCTCTCTCTTTCTTTCAGGAGTTAGACAATCTATAATTGCTTCTACTTTGGCCTGAACAGGTTTTACCTGCCCCTGTCCTACAACATAGCCTAAAAATTTAAGAGTTGCATGACAAAATTTAGCAAGTTTACAGTCAATTTCATGGTAGTGAGTCTCTCGAAGAATTCACGAATCCCGCGTAGATGGTCTTCCCATGTGTCGTGGTAGTTGATGACCGTCATCAATGTATCCATTGCAGCCTTCAAGGTCTGATATCACACTGTTAAAAAGACGTTGAAATGTTGCCGAGGCATTCTTCATACCAAACGGCATAACTTTGTACTGGTACAAACCTTGTGAGGTTACAAATGCCGACACTTCTTTAGCTCTTTCTGTTAATGGCACCTGCCAATATCCTTTCAGCAGGTCAAACTTGCTTAAGCACTTGGTTTTGCCAACTTTGTCAATACACGCGTCAATCCTTGGAACTGGATAAGAGTCTGTGTTACTGACAGAGTTTACTTTTCTGAAGTCAGTACAGAACCGGTATATTTTGTTTGGCTTCGGCACCAGAACACATGGAGAGCTCCATTCACTTTTGCTTGGTTCAATAATATCATTGCCCAACATTGTATTGAATTTCTTTAAGTGTTCTTCTTTCAGAGGATTGACAAGGTATGGATGTTGCTTGACAGGTGGGGCATCGCCCACATCCACGTCGTGATAGATAGCATTTGTTTTGCCTGGTGTATCCGGAAACAAATGTTTATACTCAAGTATCAGATCGGTCAGTTCATTTCGTTCCTTTTCCGATAGATGACATAGTTTCTTGTCCAAGTTCGCGAGCACATCTGAGTTCCGTAACTTAACACCACAGTCTAAACCTACACCTTGTACACCACCATCAAAGTCTAATTTACAAATATCAGCTGTACTTTAACTTTATGATGGTACAGAGGCCAAAGTAGCAATAGGTTGAGAGGTCTTGCTCTCTTCTCTATCTACATATTTCTTAAGCATATTTACGATGACATAATTGAGTTTTCTTGCGCTTCCCTGGAGTTTGTACAATGTAGTTAACATCATCGACCTTTTTCTCAACAACAAAAGGTCCAAAATATCTAGCTTGCAAAGGCTGGCCTGGTATTGGTAATAGAGCCAAAATTTTGTCATCTGGATCAAAACTTCTTGCACGGGCATCTTTATTATACCATGTTTTCATTTTGGTTTGAGTTACGGCCAAATTTTCTTTTGCCAATTCACATGCCCTTGTCAACCTTTGCTTAAAGTTAGACACATACTCTAAGAGATTCACTTTAGAATCTTCGTCCAAAATTTAGTCTTTCAAAATTTCCAAAGGACCACGTACAGAATGTCCAAACACAAGTTCAAAGGGACTGAAGCCAAAAGATTCTTGTACAGATTCTCTAACGCCAAACACCAACATGTGTAAACCTTCGTCCCAATCTCTTTTTTTCAAAACAATAAGATCTTATCATATTCTTCAATGTCTGTGAAAACGTTCTAAAGCACCCTGAGACTCTGGATGATAAGCACTAGATTTATACTTCTTGATCTGGAGATGGTACATAACTTGTTTGGAAGACCAACCAGTGTAAAGAATTTAACCAAAGCCTTGACTATGTTAGGGGCCTTAATATTTCTGAGTGGAATGGCTTCAGGAAAGCGTGTGGAAGCACACATAATAGTTAAAAGATTCTCATTCACAGACTTAATTTTGGGGCAGAGGACCTACACAGTCTATATTGACTCTACTAAATGGTTCCTCAAATGCTGGAATGGGACGCATATGTGCAACAGGAATTTTCCGATTAGGTTTCCCCTACCACTTGACAAGTATGACAAGACCTACAAAAATCAGCCACATCCCGTTTCAACTTGGGCCAAATGAAGTGATCTAAGATCCTGTTATAAGTATTGGCCACACCTAGATGCCCTGCCATAGGTACATCATGAGACAAACTCAGAATATCTTGCCTATACCTCGGTGGAACAACTATTCCAGTCCTCCTCGGGAGACACATCAGGGGGGGGGGCACCACTTGCGAATCAACACACCTGACCTACAGAAGTAACAAACCGGGACTTTCTCAGCCCCTTCCTCACTCAAAGCTCGATTACACAATAAGGAGATTTCAGGATCTTTTTCCTGTTCTACTATAAGCTCCTCTCTAGACAAAGATGATTTACTCATCATATCAGCCAAAGAAGTACCCTTGCTAGGAACAACTCTATCACTATCAAAGTCTACAGGATTACTCAAAAGATCACACTTGCCCCCGATATCCTCTATATCATGAGCCTAGAAAGTGTCACCTAATCCTCGACTATAATGATCCTTAACTACTGCAACATCAGAAACCATCTTACTCATTGAACGAGTTACAGCACAAGGGAAAATACCAGGAAATTCTTGTTGAATAGTCTCAGCACTGCCTGTTTTATCAGAGATACTGGACAATAAGGGATATACCCTAACTTTCTCTCCAGTCAAGTCATTGCCTAAAATGAGCGACACGCCCTCTATGGGAAGTTCCGGTCTAGCACCAATGGTGACAGGACCAGTTACAAAGTCTGACTTTAAATAAACACAATGGAGAGGCACATTAACACACCCTAACTCTACACCTTGAAGCAAAACACTACTACCACAGGAGGTCTCCTCAGACAAAGGCACTACGCCATCTAATATCAAAGAATGAGAAGCCCCAGTATCTCTCAAAATCTTCACCGGTTTTAAGTTGGTAATATCACTAGTAAGTGAAACAAAACCTTCAGAAATGAAGGGAGGGTACTTCTCCAAGACACTATCAGACTCTGAGCTCTTAATCTCAACAGACACTTTAGAATCTTCCACACTATCACTAAGTTTCTGACTAGGCTTTGACATAGCTAACACAGAAGGAACTGACTGTTTACGCCTTTGCTCCTTACGCTGGAGAGAATAACATTCCGACATAACATGACCTACTTTCTTGCAGTAATTACAAACAGGACCCGAAGGAGACCCCACACCTGCCCTATCATCTGTTTTAGAATCAGACTTTGTCTTATCACCTGATTTAGGTTTGTCGTTAGAAGGGCCACTAAAGGTGGGGTTCCTGGGCTAACCAAATTTACTAGTACTGTGGTACTGTTTTTGTCTTGAGAACTGTTTCTAACAAATGAGCCTTTGTGGGTGAGAGCGTAGTCATCAGCCATTGTAGCTGCTTCACTAAGTGTTTCAACTTTTCTCTCATCTAAGTGAGTTTTGATGTTTAAACTCCTCTATCAACAATAATTGCCTCAGTTGACCGAAATCCTCATCAATTTCTTTAAAATCACACCACCTATTAAACAATTGTTCTTTTTCTCTGGCAAATTCTACATGAGTTTGTTCATCTCTCGTTCTCGAGTTTCGAAAATTCTGGCGGTAAGCCTCAGGAACTAACTCATTAACTTTCAAAATAGCTTTCTTGACTACTTGGTAATTTGAAATGTCATGTACAGAAAAAGAAGAATAAATGTCTCTAGCTTTACCAATCAAGACTCTCTGAAGAAGCATTGTAAGCTTATCTTCAGGCCATTTCATACTGTCAGCTATTTTCTCAAAATGCAGAAAATACCTGTCAACTTCTTTCTCTTGAAAAGGAGGAACTAACCTTATGTTTCTACTAACATCAAAACCTATGTTTCCTTGTAAACCCCTAAAAGTTGGATTACTTGACCTGTCCTGAAAAGCTAGCTCTAATTCTTTAATTTTAAGTTGTTTCAGCTTGAATTTTCTGCTTCTCTAGCTCTAACATCTGATCTCTCTCAATCTTTTTTTCTTTTAAGTCTCTTTCAATTTCTTTTTCCCTTAACTCTATTTCTCTTTTCTCTATTTGTTTCATTTTCATTTTATGTTCAAGTTCCATTTTTCTAATTTGAATTTCTGAGCTGACTGTTTTCTCTATACTATCTAATGCACTAGAGTCAAATTTGGCATTGTCAACAAAATATCTTATAATTACATTCCTAATTTCAGCTTTCCTCAAATTAGTTTTGATAGTAAGGCCTAAATGTTTACCCAATAAGAGTAAATCCTTCTTACTAACTTGCAAAAGAACATCCAGGGATGGCGCTTTAACAAACTGTTCTACCTGCATAGTAGTCATGTTTATCTAACTGTTGGTTTCAAATGTAAACTGAAAGTTTTTACACAAATTTTGAAAATTTCTTAATTAATTTTTTTCAAGTTAGATTTCACAAATTAGATATCGATCTCGGACACGAACCCCCGATTTTTGTTACCACTAAGAATAACAGAAATGGGAAACCAGCAGCTAAATTCAAAACACAATTTAATTATATATACAATATTATACAGAGATGGTTTAGAATATCTTAAGTAATTGGTGGTGGTACAAGAGTAATACGATAATCTAAAGTGTTACTTATCTGTATGCGAATGTCCTAGTATAATCCTTGATCGTTCCAGGTCCCGAATAAACAATAATCACAAATCCGCGAGGAAAATGAATGTCCACAGATAATTTGTAATGTTCCAGGCAATATGAATAAATCCTCACTATGCGTTGTAACAATCCACATATAAAGTCACAATAGCTCTCCCAATCGAACTAATATGGTGCTGTACAATTCTTGATATGTCTAATAACAGGTCTCATTACAGTTCTGATTAGCCTTGGGCAGCTGGAGTATATTGGAGAACCTTCTGTTTCTAGAAATATCTAACTAAAAACGTTAAACAAATAAACACACAGAACTTTCTGGAAATAGATCATTCTAGATCCCTACTTATAATCAACATATTTACAAACATGTATGTTTACACATGATAATATTCTAGAAAGTTCTATAACCTAAAATATTTACAGTTTGCACTGACATGGACTCAATAACCATGCTATCTAGTATTATCATTATCAGTGTATAATGTTAGCACAACACGCGCGGCGATTCTGTTGTTACGTGAATGGTCGATGGCGTAACCCTCATAACCACAACAAAATAAACATCTATTCCTTAATTAACTATATGAACTTTATAGGATGTATTGATAACTATAGCTATAGGAGTTATCTCCCTTAACTAATAACTACATGTATTTAGTGTCATACATAACAACTTTGGAATCAATTTGCCGAAAACATATAATGGACTTTTGAAAAATAATAAACTTCTATGTGAGGAACAGTTTGGTTTTCGATAAAACAAATCTACATCATTGCAACTACTTGAAGTTCTAGATGACATCACAAGGGAATTAGATGAAGGCAACAATGTGGACATAGTATATTTAGACTTTCAAAAAGCATTTGACACCGTTCCACACAAACGTTTGCTGTCAAAAATTAAAGCTCTGGGAATTAATGGTAAAATGGCCGCGTGGATAAAGGCGTTTCTATCAGATAGAAAACAACGGGATGTTTTAAACGGAACAACATCATCCTGGATCCCGTTTATAAGCGGAGTACCCTAAGGTATTGTGCTCGGACCTGTTTTATTTTTTTATATTTATCAATGACCTTCCAAAAACAACATGCTCCATAACGAAACTTTTCGCGGATGACACCAAAGTGTATGGGTCAACCAACAACATCGACGATTCGGAAGAAATACAAAGAGACCTCAATAAATTGGACGACTGGTCACAGAAATGGCAATTAAAGTTTAATGCTGACAAATGCAAAGCTATGCATTTTGGAAATGACAACACAGAAACTGAGTACAGTATGTTGGGGAAAAACGGACTAACTACATTAAGTATTACACGCGAAGAAAAGGATTTAGGTGTGATATTTATTCCAACGCTCAAATTTAGCATAGACGTATCAACTTGTGTCAAGAAAGCAAATCGACTTCTGGGGATGATTAGGAGAACGTTTTGTTCACTCGACAAAGACATGTTTCTGCCATTATATAAATCTCACTCGGCCACAGTTAGAATATGCTACTACAGTCTGGAGTCCACTGCTATTTATATTAATGATATTCAGCAAATAGAAAATGTGCAACGTCAGGCCACCAAACTAGTAAAAGGACTTTCCGACTTGCCCTATTCAAACTGATTACGTCAACTTGGATAACCATCTCTAGAGCACAGACGTAAAAGAGCTGATGTTTTACAAGTATTCAGAATTATTAATGAAATTGGCATAACCAGTGATAGAGGCTGAAGCATGCTGACCAAACAAGACCATTACAGAACAATGGGACATGAGAAAAGATTACTGAAACATCATACGAGACTTAACATTCGGAAACATTCATTTGCAATAAGAGTGATCAACGATTGGAATTCTTAACTTCGGAAATTGTAAATGCCGAGTCGGTGAACAGATTCAAGACCCTCATAAACACGTATTGGAAGAACTGTGACATTAAGTTTTACTCTAGCTGTTATTGAAGACATTACTATAAGCAGGCTAAAGCAATGGACATATAATGTATATATTGTATATAAGGTATAGAACTGGATATGCTCAATATTTCATTAGTTCAAGTTTTTGAGTTTTGCGCAAATATAATTATGATTATTTACAGACTATAGATTTAGGTGGTCAAGAAGCTTTGCTTAAAATAGACCGAAATCTGGTATATAAATTATACATTATTCTGCCAACGGGCAACCCAGTTGTCCTACTCTCATAGTGCTGAGTGCTAAGCAAAAGACCAAATTATCACTTTCATAAACTATGGTGTGTCTCAGCCAGGTGAATCCAGATAGAGCCTCCCTCACAGGGACGAGAGCTTAAAACCTTCAAGCAAGTTCTTGGGATCCGAAAAGTACATGTACCATTATTCAATTTCATCCCAAACTGTAATTATGTAGTATAAAATGCATGGCACCCGCCTCGCATTGTTTGATCTAGACATGCGACCTTTTAGGACAGTCGATACTCAACCTGTGCATATCCATGTCAGATATCAAACAGGCTTACTGGGCTCGTAATTATAATGACAGTTGTGAGTTCCATTGATACATATCCAATTCCTTTGATGTTTGATGACAGAAACGCTGATTATGACCTCCAATATCCAAATAACATCAAAACAAAAACCTATTCGATGCCAAATGTATGCACAGCTTAAGTAAGAAGTAATTGCAATAGTTCTGTAGTTACCAGGATCATCAATAGAACCTTTATATATATATAGTAGTAACATTTGAGGATTTCCAAGAGTGGGGTACCTTACCAGTTAAAACAGTGTTCTGGAAGAGTTATTTTAGAGGTGTTAAAAATTAGTAGAGAAGGTGCAAGTTTTTTTTTTATTATTGTTGGAGAAATATTATAAGGTGCAGTAGGCTTGTTAGATTTAAATAGGTTAATTTGATCTGAGACATCTTGATCAGTAATTATTGGAAGCCAAAGTGACTAAGGGGAGGCAAGTCAAGTTCAAAATTCTCAATCTCAGCTGGGGTGTTCAAAATAGAACAGAAGACGTTATTTAATGCCTCAGCCTTATCCATAGGATGAATAATTATATAACCATCAATTTTAAAAATTTGAAGAAGACTTGTTAGAGAAGTTATTAATAGACTTGGCAATAGTACTCTACCATTTACCAGGAGGAATGGTTTTGTCAGATTTGAGTTTGATTAGTTTATTGTCCTATTAACAGCCAGGGTCATTTAAGAACGTGCCAGGTTTGTTGATGGAGGAAAGCCAGAGTACCCGGAGAAAAACCACCGACCAGCGGTCAGCACCTGGCAACTGCCCCACATAGGATTCGAACTCGCGACCCAGAGGTGGAGGGCATGTGGTAATATGTCGGTACATCTTAACCACTCGGCCACCGTGGCCCCTCAGATTTGACTCTTTTTTTCCAGATTTGAGTAAAATAACCCTTAATCTTCAACAGTTCAGAAATTTTGACCAGGACTATCAAATGTTCTTGTGTAATCTTTAACATTGAGTTCGAGGTCATGGTGACCTTAAAGTAGATCATTGCGCATTAGCTTTGGGCCATTCAAGGAACCTTCCTAGTATTATCACCCAAAAAACAAACAGTAGATCTAGCACTTATGTTACCTCTGACCTTGACTTCAAGGTCACAGATGACTTTGCATGAATTGCACGTTAACTTCGGATCATACAGGTACAGATATAAGGGTGTCACCGGTACAAGTATTATCTGATTTCCACCACACCTTCAATGGTTTGGACAAGAAATTGCTATAGAGGCAGTTAAGAAACTCATAATTTGAAGGGCAACACAATCTAAGACATTCTTTTAAATTTTGTATGTTGATAAATTTTCATAAAGTAATGAAAATGTTCTTGAAAAAGAATATATGTAAAGGTTAATCTTCATACAAGTGACAACTAATCTAGGAAGCCAACTTATTTATGTCAGGTGTAGTTGGTCTATCGTTTGTATCTGCAGACAGACCATCCTCGATACTGCAGAGGTTACTATCACTGAGGTTATACCCACCCCTGAATTATCTCATAGCAATACTGAAGGCAGCTCAGGAGAAAAATCTCAACCAATCACAGGCCTGCAAAGATTTCCTTTAAAGACTGCAAGACAGAGCAACGCCCAACTTGAAAGCCACACAGTCAACCACAATGTACCGTTAAACGATTATTTTTATTTATATCAAAAGGACTACATTACCTGTTCTGTTCTGTCACCTACAGTTTTACTAGTCCAGGGGTGGATATATAATGACAGTGATAGTAACCCCTGGAGTATTGAGGAATGCAAGCAGACAGATTGACAACCTGAATCCAGTATACACTGAATTGCCTTGTTATAGCTATTATGCATTACAAGTAACACTCTGTACGTGATATCATTCCACATCCACAAACATACAAACATCTATTATAGAAAAATGCATTCAATAGATTTGGAAGTAGGCTTTTTATTTTCTTCACCATTGTCCTTTCACAGTTGGGACGGTCAGCTTGAAAAGAGGCTTGTCTCGGTAACAATGTGCCTAAGTGTATATAATGTGGGTTAATAGTACGAGCCTTGGGAAGGGCTTTATACATTTCATTCATATTTTCATATAGGTACTTGTGTATGTGGTAACTCGACCAATCTGTACCTACATTTTACACACGACCAAATTTTACACAGTGAAACTGACAAGCCCTTATTACAGAAATTTTGCACATATTTTACACAAAGCTTTTTCACAAATGCTTAAAATTTGCAGTTTTTTTATTTTTTCACATATTTTACGCATTTCTAGAACTTTGGTGAAAATAAAGGGATGGGATAACATTTTGATCAAAATGTTTTTCGTGTTTTCATTGAGAAAGGCATAAATTAGAGAATGAAATGTTCCAAAATCATGAGGATAGCTTTGTCTTCTTTGGTGATATGAAATGAAGCACATCTCTTGAACAAGACAGAAAGAGCTTGCTTTTTAGAGTATTATTTTCATGGGATGGGTTTCAAACCAGGATTCTGTGGTTTGTACAGAAGCTAATATACTACAAAATATTCAAACAAGTGTGTACAGCAGAATTGCATGGATAAATCATAAAGCTTTCAAGTTTTAGATTATTTTATGTATTCAGACTCCATTGACCCAATACTGATCCAGTATTGTATACCTATGGTGTCTACATGTGTATTAAATAATCAAAAACTTTTGGAAATAGCTCAACTGGAATGGATACTGTCTAGAGTTTAGAGGCTGTTGGGTTCAAGCACTTCTGTCTGCTACGTTTTCTCTTCTCCTATTACATTTTGTTAGTTTCATTGTCTGTACTTTAAGGTCACAAAGGTCAAAAGGTCAAAGGTTATTGTAATATTTAACAATAATCATGAGAAATGAGAAATTGTAAATATAGAAATCTTGAAGTTTTTTGGTCTGAAACGTACTGGGCCAGGTGTTCTCTGGACGCCGAGAAACAGGCTTGTCAGTACTGTTGTGAATGTGTCCTTTGGTTCCGTCGTAATTACTCTGGATTGCATATGATGGTGATGGGTTTTCCTGCAATGCTGTGCAGTGGGATAGCCATCAGCTACTACAAGCTTAAAAATACTTTGTAAGGGTCAATGCAGCTAGAGATTTTGTAGTAAGTAGACAGATGTTCAATTAATACATGTACGATAATTCAGAAGTATACTTTTACTTTTATAAAACTGACAGGCCTAAATACTGACTACAGCCTCATGACTTAAGTAGTATAAGCATTACGCTAATAGCCATTTGATCGTGCTTGCTTGCATTTATGGAAAACATGAGAGGTAACAAGAGGCCCAGAGGGCCTGTATCGCTCACCTGGTTTGTAATGCCAAGTAATGTTCTGAATACAGGTTCATTGTTTCTTTTCTGAAGGAATTATAATATTATCCTCTAAATCCCCTATTGGGCCCCACCCCTCCTGCCCCCAGGGGGTCAGAGCCAAAATTTATACAAGTTCTGTTCCCCTTCCCCCAAGGATGTTTATGGCCAAGTTTGGTCACAAACCAAGCAAAACTCTAGGACAAGTAGCGATTTATAGGATTTACCTCTATTTCCCCTATTGGACCCCACCTGTTCTGCCCCCGTGGGCCAGAGCCAAAATTTATACAAGTTCTGTTCCCTTCCAAAAAGGATGTTTGTGGCCAAATTTGGTTACATTCCATGCAGAACTCTATGACTAGTAGCGATTTAAAGGATTTACCTCTATTTCCCCTATTGGGCCCGCCCCTCCTGCCCCCGGGGGACCAGAGCCAAAATTTATACAATTTCTGTTCCCCATCCCCCAAGGATGTTTGTGGCCAAATTTGGTTACATTCCATTCAGAACTCTATGACTAGTAGCGATTTAAAGGATTTATCTCTATTTCCCCTATTGGGCCCCGCCCCTCCTGCCCCCGGGGGACCAGAGCCAAAATTTATACAATTTCTGTTCCCCTTCCCCAAAGGATGTTTGTGGCCAAATTTGGTTACATTCCATTCAGAACTCTATGACTAGTAGCGATTTAAAGGATTTATCTCTATTTCCCCTATTGGGCCCCGCCCCTCTTGCCCCTGGGGGGTCAGAGCCAAAATTTATACAAGTTCTGTTCCCCTTCCCCCAAGGATGTTTGTGGCCAAATTTGGTTACATTCCATTCAGAACACTATGACTAGTAGCGATTTAAAGGATTTACCTCTATTTCCCCTATTGGGCCCCGCCCCTCCTGCCCCCGGGGGACCAGAGCCAAAATCTATACAATTTCTGTTCCCCTTCCCCAAAGGATGTTTGTGGCCAAATTTGGTTACATTCCATTCAGAACTCTATGACTAGTAGCGATTTAAAGGATTTATCTCTATTTCCCCTATTGGGCCCCGCCCCTCCTGCCCCCGGGGGGTCAGAGCCAAAATTCATACAAGTTCTGTTCCCCTTCCCCCAAGGATGTTTGTGGCCAAATTTGGTTACATTGCATTCAGAACTCTATGACTAGTAGCGATTTAAAGGATTTACCTCTATTTCCCCTATTGGGCCCGCCCCTCCTGCCCCCGGGGGCCAGAGCCAAAATTTATACAATTTCTGTTCCCCTTCCCCCAAGGATGTTTGTGGCCAAATTTTGTTACATTCCATTCAGAACTCTATGACTAGTAGCGATTTAAAGGATTTATCTCTATTTCCCCTATTGGGCCCCGCCCCTCTTGCCCCTGGGGGATCAGAGCCAAAATTTATACAAGTTCTGTTCCCCTTCCCCCAAGGATGTTTGTGGCTAATTTTGGTTACAATCCATGCAGAACTCTAGGACAAGTAGCGTTTTAAAGGATTTACCTCTATTTCCCCTATTGGGGCCCGCCCCTCCTGCCCCCGGGGGGTCAGAGCCAAAATTTATACAAGTTCTGTTCCCCCTCCCCCAAGGATGTTTGTGGCCAAATTTGGTTACAATCCATGCAGAACTCTAGGACAAGTAGCGATTTAAAGGATTTACCTCTATTTCCCCTATTGGGCCCCGCCCCTCCTGCCCCCGGGGGGTCAGAGCCAAAATTTATACAAGTTCTGTTCCCCCTCCCCCAAGGATGCTTGTGGCCAAATTTGGTTACAATCCATGCAGAACTCTATGACTAGTAGCGATTTAAAGGAAATGTTGACGGACAGACGGACGACGGACGACGGACGGACGACGGACGACGGACGGACGCCGCGCCATGACATAAGCTCACCGGCCCTTCAGGCCAGGTGAGCTAAAAATGATACAGTTGTGGTAGTTTCTGGTCTAATTGTCGAAAATCAAATTTCTGGTTAAAATTTCATACAGCTGGTAATTAGAGCGTAACCAGAATGTGATATTGTGAAATGTCTAACATTTTTTCAGCTATAATTACTGTAGGTATATCAGTGTATACTTTTTGGCACAGTGACAAATGTTGTGAAAGGATGAACACCGATGTACCAACCTATTATACACCAGGTACGGGGCCATCTCTTTAACAAGTAAATTGTGTGGCAAAACTAATACTTACTTGTCAGTATAACTAGCTACTCAACAGTGGTATTAATAACTATTATACAGCTCTGTTATGATTTTAGTCGTATTGGTCCTGTATAAGTAAGATATAGATTTAGCCTTCTGCTAGCTAGGATGTTTACCTTTTAATGACAAGTAGTAGTTGCTAATCAGTGTGGGCACACCCATATTTTCACGCTTTTTAAAATACAAAATTGATTTGCTGTATACCCTAATGGTAAACAGTATTAAAGATTGATAGTTCTTTCAATATATTTTAAGGAGCATATCTTGGTGACACTTCATATTCATTGCAGTTGTTACTTGTCACCTTGACATTTCCAAAAAACACCTTCACAACGCAGTTTCACTTCCCCTGGGACCTTGACCAGCTAGTACACTGTACAATTCATACTGGCTTACACCAATACAGCTATCCTTTGAGCTCAGAAGTTTTGACCAGGTCTGCCAAATTTGCACTTACCGGTATTTAACCTTTAACCTTGAGTTTGAGGTCACGGTAACATTACAGTAGAGCATTGCACATTAGCTTTAGGCTATTGAAGGAACCTTAAAGTTCTATCACCACATGGCCAAAGCAAATTACACTCATCTGACCTCTGACCTTGATTCATCTTGCACGCATCTGACCTCTGACCTTGAAGTCAAAGTCACAGATGATTTTAACATGAGTGTACGGCACATTGAGTTTAGATCATACAAGAATTCTCCGAGTTCCACCACACCTTCAATGGTTTGGACAAGAAATTGCTTGGAGTAGGTAAAGAAACTTTTTCAAGGGCAATATAATCTTACATGTCTTTAAATTTTGCATGTTGATATTTCATTTAAGCAGTGATTGTCTTTCAGTTGGCATTCACAGCCAATATAAATGCCAACTGGACATCGGCAAAGTCCATGAAGCGCGCCATGTTGGATTTGCCTTTGTCCAATAGGCATTCATTTTGGCTATGAAGGCCAACTGAAAGGCTTTCAATTCTTATATTTACATTTGATTACAATTTCGTGTTGACATACCAGGGGATTTTGCACCTATAATGAATTAATCCTTCGTTATCGTTAAGAATGGTGCAGCCATTTGAACAACCTTTTTCCTTGATCGCTGGCACGACAATTGTGACGTCACAATGATAATGATGTCATAATAAGCACTTGAAGTTCAGTCTATATGATTGCCAACTGCGCGTGGTAAGTTTATATAGTGGGACTGCAGTGAAATGTAAATATATATACAATAATTAAAACATTCTTGAAAAAGATATCTATAATGGTACTTTCATACAAGTGATAATTAGAACTGTTACCAAGGTGACCAACTTATTTAGGAGGAGTATTTAGTTTATTGTTGTGCCAGCAGACAGACAAGACAGACAAGACAGACAGACGGGCAGACAGACAGACAACCTGATCCAGTATATGCTGAATTTTCCTTCATTGACATATAGTACCACTATAGAGAGCACACAAACAAGAACTGAAGTGTTTTACCAAGTTTAATTTATATGAAAATAATAATATTTACTTTATACTTACAGTTTACATTTAAAACTATTATCATTAGGGTCAAATCATAAAACCCACATTAATACAGTAATAATTAACACAATCCCGATACGGGCCAGTCAATACAGTATAGGTCCATTTCTTGGTATGTAACTCACACTGTCAATAATTATATTATAGCTATTATGCGTTACAAGTAACACTCTGGAACATACAGTACCGTATTCAACCCAATAAGTGCCTAGGGCGTTTAAAAAATGAAAAAAAAAATATAAAAAGGTGCTTTGCCTTAAGTAAGACCAAATTATTGCAAAGCAAAGTGCAAACCTATAACATTTTGATAGTTTTGGTCTTTATTTATGCCCCGGCAACTAAAATTGAGGCCTTAAAAGGGGGAGGGGCACAAATAGGGTCATGGACACTTTTTGGGTCAAATACCGTATTTGAATATGTCCTTGATTAAATTATAATATAAAAATCAATCAACAATCTGCCGTATGTAAACATTTAGTGATAATTAGTTTATCACCTACATGACTCCACCTATTACTGCCAGAGGCAGGCTAATGTAAACATTAACAGAGAGATTAGATTTAGGTAACAAAATTGATAGCCTTCATAAAATCAATAATTTATATGGGAATTAATTTGATAATAAAATAAACAGCTAATCTGAGCTGTTCTAAGTCCATATAAGTTAATATCAGGTTGGGTGTGACACATCACAGGCACTTGACAACAATTTTCAACCAACGGTCTAAATATAACAGTATTAATTGTTGGCTGAAAATGTGTGCCAAGTCCCTGTGTGAAACATCAGCCTGAGAGTAGCTCATTTTACTCATCATGACAAAGGTAATTGTACTTAAATGAAATTTAAACTTTCTCTAACTCTGTCAACAAAATATATCATATTATGTGTATTTTTTTTCTTTTGTGCTAAAATAGCCTAATCCAGTCATGACCAGCTAGCTACCACCCACTCAAAAGATACATCTGTGACAGTCTACCGGGCTCCATTGTGCACTAAATTATTCCTTAAAAATGCCAACACCATCAACATGATAGATAGTACTAAAGTTTATAAAGAAATGAAATGTAAAGTTCACATACTAGATTTTTGAAAGATTTTAAACATGTTGCTTGACTCACCCCTGAAATTGTGTAATGAACTGGTCTAGCTTTTGATTTAGAAGAGTCTAAATGTGTCGTCAGGGGTCAACAAGTTACCTAATTTTTGTCTAATGACAATTAAAATATCAGATCAGACCAAGCAAATTATCACAGACAAATTATTAAAGATGCTCCACCGCTGACAAATGGTATTTTTTCACTATAAAAAACAGGAGCAGACGATTTAGTATTTTTCTTCTGTTACAGAAGTTACTTACTTTACACCATTACCACCATTGAAAAGTTTGAGCTTCTAATTTTACTTCAAGTTAAAAATATGAAAAAATAATTTATTGCATCCCGAAAAAATTCCTTGACACTATATCCTATATGGAATGAAGTACTGATTGTGCATGCACTAAAGGTGAAATAAATTATTTTATATTTTATTTGTGTTAATTAGACATATATGTACACGATTGAACACCAATTATCGTTCAAATGATTAATATCATTTATGCTCTGTCAGCGGGTGGAGCATCTTTAAGTATAAAGCTAGAAAATAAAACCAAATGTTTTAGATTTTACCCCCATAGATTTTTTTTTTAAAGAAAAAGTTTCTGTAAACATGGATATTTTCACCAAGTAAAACATTCAAATTGTTGACAGTGTGGTATGATTTTTGCACAGTTCATCTCGAGACAAAATTATTCATATGTCAAAATAAAGCCTTTTAACACTGATTGATATGTTCTGGTAAGCACATATTTTTGTGAAGATAAATTTAAAAGTGAAAATTTCCATACCATGAAAAATTCCACTATTAAAATTCAATCCAATTTCCAAAGATGTTTACAGCAATCAAACATTCTACCCCTATTTGATTTCTAATTATGAACCATTAAACGAGTCTCTTTGATTGAACTTAACTATATTTTTGATAATTTTTAACAGAATAAATATGGAACATTACTTAAATTGTCTCTCCTAGTCCAGCATCACAATTAGACAAACAGATATAAAAGATATCTACAAATATTTGTATTTACATATTCTTCAATTCTGTACACATGGTATATTGCACATAAATAATAGTTCCACATGAACATAAGCAATTGAAAAAAACACATTTTTATGTTATATTACACAGGTGGTAAGGAATTTTAATATATAAAATTCAGAATGTACTTAGAAAAAGTTTGTTATGCTATAAAACAAACTTATAAAAGTAGAAAACGGCAATCATATTTGATTTTATAATGCATGCATACAGATGTCTGGGTTAGCTATTTAGCATCTGTTTTTTAGGAGATTCTTTTCTTTACAGTATGATTTAAAAAAAAAAAATTATAAACTGGTTCCCGCCTCAGTTATGCGTATCACAATATATGTCGTCATGGAGACAGTATACTTCCATTGAAGACATCAACAACATTAATATAAAAATTGACCACTTTTAGCATAAGATAATTTCAAAACCAGAAATCAATTCCTTCAAGTCTTGTATCATTCATATTATATATTGATATTTGCCACTTTGTAATGCGAAATAGCATAAGATAATTTCAAAACCAAAAATTTATTTTCTTCAAGTCTTGTTTCATCCAAATGATATATTAATATTTGCCACTTTGTAATGCGGAGCACTGAGTATAGAAAAGTAGCAGAGTGCATCCTGACAAAGGGTAGAGAACTATAGCAGGGAGTCAGTCTATTTGATTTGTAAACAATTAAGCATTGAAGTCAATATTTTTTTTACTTTCATCTGGTTATGAAAGAAATTTTGTTTGCAAACTATGTGTAAATCCGTGTATCAGATTCTCACAAAAGTTTGCAAACAAAATTTATTTCATAATCCGATGAAAGTAAAAAAATAGTGACTTTAATGCTTATAATTAATTTTTCAGGCTACCTACTTAATAAAATGAAATACGTTAAACACATATGATTCGATTGATTTTTCCAAGGGGATTATTTTTTGTCAAAGCAATATGCAACGTCAATGTTTCTATTGTGACGTCACAATAATGTCGGATTTCTGCGCCAATTCCCGGATTCTTTTTTCATCGTGGAATGCAAAAAATGAATAGGCCAATCAGAAAGCCAGAAACAAAGAAAAATTAATGATATAAACATGACATATAAAAAGGCTGTACTGAAATATTACTTTATTCCTGACAGTATTGGTCAGAGCCTCCTGTTTGTAGTGAAGATGTAGCCACAGCTTCTACAAATTAAGGAGATTCTTACTCAAAAATGACCATCAAGCTACCTTCAGGGTGAAAATCCCTGCACAATCTTTATTGATAATTGGAGTAAGTTAAAATGAATGTTGGTAAACCTTGCTATTGAACATCGAAAATATTACAAAACTGAACAATGGCAGGACTTTCACCTATATCATGCACTTATCTACTTCGAATTAATGTAGACTGAAAATTATGAAAAACTGTGTTGGTTTTCTGGATGAATATCTTTTTGCAAATTGATTATGGGTTACTTTTAGAATAATTCTTATGATAAGGCTAGTCCAAAAATTTGTTTCTATTAAGTGCCCCCTTATTTGCTTCAATTTTTTCAAGAACAATGGGTGCTTTTTGCGTTGAATTCCGTATGCACTATTTAAATGTTATCTCCACCTGAATATATTTCAACATGAGCAACCTTATATAAAATGTATGCAGTTAACATATTCAGTGTTAATTTGTTTGGACAGTCCAATAGGATAAAAACATATGCTCGTATATACCATTTCACTAGGGGAAACAAACTTCACTAATTAAGCAATTAATATGAAAGATGTTGGATTTCAAGAAAATAACAAATTAAAAAATAATCTTTTTAACAAAAAAATAAGGTATATATCTATATAACGAAAAAAAGTTTGGCATTTGTTTTTGACAAAGAACTTTGACATTACTCAGTGCATGTAATCTGTTCAAAAGAATTACTGTGTGCATGTCAAAGAAACAGTTTATCTTGTCACGCATTATAAATAAAATTCTCAAATACAGTTGCAAATCATCGCCATATCATCAATATGGATTTTACCCAAAAAATACATATTTCATATGGATTTCTCTGAACTTATTTACAGTGCAATATATATTAACTAGTTTTTAAAGATATAGGAGAACATGTTTTCTTTACAATGTTCACGGTTCTGTACTCGGGGGCCAGTCAAGTTTCACTGTAGTTTTAATATATAACATAAAATTATGGGTTATTATGCTACTGTACGTTGGTTTCATGATGATAGCTATATATTTGTGTACTATTACTATAGCATCATCACATTGCGGGAAACCCCTACAAGTCAAATGCTATGTAACCGAACGATGCAGCAAAAATTATCAAAATAACATTAATTTTTGTTACATCCCAAACCAAAGAAGATTAACGATGGTTAAAACAATGTTATCATTATAATTAAAATTTCATGATAGAAAACTTAACAAAATTGATTTGTAGTATCAAGTTTATGCTCATGTTTATATTCGGAAACACTTTCAACCTTATAATAGCTATCATAATTTTTTTATGATCACAATATCCCTGGGATAGACGAGTTTTCAATTTGCGAATATTAGATCAGTAAATATATCAACACATAGTCATTAAGCTCCATTGGAAAGGAAAATTTCTTTGAGAGAAAAAATGAAGTTCCATCATGATATCACAATGATATTCTCCCCAGAAAGCACTTGCCTCTCGTTAAAGTTGGCAGCCATCATCAACACTGTCACAATTATCACAATTTTTTTATCCCAATACATATTGAACACACTGTTTGCTGGTCAACACTAAAACATTTACATGATCCCTGGAAAACTTCTTTGATCAGGACATTTGATAGCCGGTGTTTCTCCTGAACCTCCACGTGAGTTTCTTCCATAAAGAAGATTTTCCGTCTTTAAGATTCGGCTGACTGTGCATAAACACACGATTTTGATACCGGAATGTCATCCTCGGGAATAATCCCACTATCATTACTGCTATTACTTCCGTTTTCATTGTGAACGATTACGTAAGAAATCTTCATATGTTGATTCTTCATTTTCCACAATTCTTCCACGTTCTTTATTTCGCTTCATGTAACGTCCTTTAGCAGACGTTACTAGCTGTACTTCGAACGGTCCCGTTACCAATTTTAGAATCAGCAAATGTGAAGTCTCTAATTGTGTTCCTTTTCATTTTTTCATTCATATTATCGAATTTGTTTACGCGACTTTGTGCCGATAGGTCGGATTTCCTGGGGAGGTTTTGGACCGTTTGGTGATTTCCTCATAGTTCCTGATGGGCCGCCTTTTGAACGCTGAGCCGTACCATTCACATTATTTTTGGCTTTATAACGTTTATGTTTCATTTCCTTACGCCAAGTGAGTGATGTGTCAAAATTCATAGTCCTCCTCATCACTCAGATATTTGGAATAATCCTCTCCTCCAAATTCCTCAAATATTGGTTCGTGTCTCGGTGCGTCAGTTGGCCCACCGTTATATTTCCTTGTTGATCCTTCATCATAATCAGGCAGAGGTATGTACGGTTCTTCTTTGTCAGTCTTTTGACCTTTCTTTTTTCTAGGTGGTGGTTTGGGTCGATCTTCCTCCTCTTCTAAAGGATAATCTGCCGGTGGAAGGTCTTCAAAATCGTTGACACCATTAAAGTTTTGTGTATCACACATGGGGCAGTATCTATAAAACCCGGATTATCTAGTTGCTGGTAGATACCACTTTCATCATCTCTATGTTTTTCTATATAACGGTGATTCTGGGGAGTCTTGTTCCTGAAGAAACAGCGGGTTTTCTGTAACAGCTGATTTGTCTGGTGAATGCATCCCAGAATCCTCCTCGTTTTGACCTTCACTCTCACCATTATGTATTGTCATTAACTGTTGATTGTCTCCCATAAGAATAAAGTTTTTCGGTGGGGGTGGTGGGTCATCTTTTTCGCGTATAACAAAATAATCGGATCACAATGAGAAGTCATCTGAAAGTCTTGAGTTTGTCTTATTTGTGTTGGTGAGACTGCCTCAGATATGTTAATATACGATTTGGGTTTGTCGTTTCCAATTTTGGGGAGAGGTAAATCCCCCCTGAGGAAGAGGTGCTGGACCCTTTCCTCCTTTTTTCTCGAAAATGAGCTATTTGTTTTCGTACAGGTGATAAAAGGTGCGTCGCCATCTTTTTCGCCATTCATTTCAGGAAAACACTCATTCCAAACGAGGCCTGCTTTTTGGTTCCATTTCAATTTAATTCCTGAAAAGGTTAAAAATAAGAAAAATTTGACATTTGATATACAAAATAAAATTCAAAATCAACATCAATGTTATATGTGTATCTCACAAAATTGATGTACATCACAATTTAATATACCTGAGGTACCTACCCACAAGGGCAGATAACACTGTAATATGAAAATACTGAATACGTATACTGTAGTATCTAGAGTCACAGAAATTTTGAATAAAATCTGAATTTACCATTTGAAGTGAGCAAAGTAAATAATTCTACAGATCTTATCATTAACCTCAATAATCTTCCCCTAAGAATTCAATCCCTTTTGTAAAATTTAAAATCGATAATTTTGAAGACTATCTGTGTTTATATATAAGGGTCAGATTATGGCAGACAAAATTTGCATTATGATGTAAGAGGCATGTACATGGCTTTTAATATGCAATATTCTGTGCTGTGACTTAATAGATCCTGTAAAATCAATACAAAATCTTAATAAGCACATCTTAAAGTTCCATTTCTCAGCCTGGCCCATCCAGGCACTAATATTGAGGTTGGCTGAACAGTTTAAAAGCTATCATTCTTGTACAGAAAACACATTAATTTTGTTTCAGGTTGACTTGGCAATATTCCGTTCCTTCCACTCCAGTGAATTCTTGGCTAAACAGCCAGTAAATGGGAATTGACATTCAAGGTAACTCATATTTACCCCTGAAAACTCATTCGATGGCTCCCAAAACTAAAGCTGGAACAGTTCATTTATAAAATTTTAGGGGTGAATCATTAATGGAACCATAAAGCATATACAGTGATGCAGGAAAATGCCATAGTGTTTGGCATCAGTAAAATTGGCCTCCAAAAGATCTCTTGAGATTCTATAGATTAGGATCCTTTTTGCAAAAAAAATAAAATAATCGCTAATTGCTAAGACCTAGATTTTGTCAAGAGCCAAAATCCATCCATCCAAAAAATAAAAAAATTACATTATTAGCTTAATGATCCAGCCTATTTAGAAAATTATCTGCTAAGTATGAAAGTTTTGAAAAGTAATCATGTCCATAATGGTAAAATCAATCTATATGCTGCCAAAACAAGCATATATATAATTATACACATTTTGTCTACTTGTCAGGATGTGTCAACTTTTCTTTTTTCACAAAGATAAGTCAAGATTTTTTATTTTATTTTATATAATATTTATTAAGACAGGTTTAAATGTACTTATAAGACATCAGAACACCAAATTTAAATTGATTTTCTATCTTATAAAGGGACAATTCGGTCTAAGAGAACATTAAAATTTGTACATATATTGAAAAAATCCAGTTCTAACTGAAATTAGATCAGCCGGTTTTACTGTGATATGGCTGAAGACCCAATGGTGGTGAAATGTGTGTGGAATATTTCAAAACTCGCTCGCTGTCCGCCATTACTCATGTTGTGCGGTCAAAAGTCTTGTATGCCCGAACCTGTCCCCTTTGCTCGTAAAGTCAATAATCAACTTTTGTCTAGAACTGTTCAAATCGCTCGTGTCACGTAGTGTAGTTTACCTTATTAGGTGAATTGTCTTGCCTTAAAAAACATTTTATCACCTCCTCAGTGGTTATGAAGTTCATTTGTTTAACGTGCGTGACTTTGGCTCGGGTACGGGTACAGCGTATACATGTACCTGCTTTATCGTATTGATCAACGATTTGTAATTTCTAATGTTATCAATTAAATACTTAACAATGACGTAGGTATTTATCATTATTTTATGTTATATGTTTCATAAGAAATGTAGAATCAATTATTTTATGCTATATTTTGCTTCTTGTTTTGTAAATGAATTAGCCTGAAGTGAATTGTCCTTTAATAAGGAATATGAGGGGTCAAGGGGACATGATTAAAATCTTTTTCTTCCATTTCATATAGAATTTCAACCTGTCCACTTTTATGACTACATATTGAATATATATTTATATTATACTGTGATTTTGTGGGTTGCTAGTTAGCTAATTGCCCTTTAAAATGATTCAGTTTGAAGGGGTGACCCAACCATCTTCCCCTTATAATGGTCCAAAAATTCAAGAGTGGGAACCTTATTGGCACGTGATCATGACATTTAAATATGGATAAAACTTGCTGACAGATTGATGAAGTTAAAATCTCCAATATTTGTATTGTAATGTCCATAAGTTTACTCACACCATGTTGTAATCTAGCCACCAACTTATAAAAGTTATATTATGTTTGCCGTCCTCAAGAGTCATTGATCCAACATAAAGCATCCATACAGGTTTATAACACATAACACTCCATGTGGCCAAACATTGGAATGTATTGTTTCCTGGATAATGTTAATTGCTTACATGATTAACTAAATCACACTCACCTGGACATTCGACAATTAGGATCTTTCTGGAAAATTACCCCTAAATAGAACTTTGACCAGTTCCCTATTATGTATATTTATAAATGTCCAGGGCTGAATGAGTGTATAAGTGAGGGTATACCAGGATTCACGTCTTACATCTAATGGTTCTAAACCATTTATGGATTTTTTCACTTTCTCCTTTAAGAATCAAATGTCTCTGAGAAAACTATGTCCCATTTTATATATATAAATCATGTTCAGTTATTCAAACGACGAAGGACCTATAAAAAGGGATCGTGTATATGTGAATGGGTTCATCTACATAACGTTAGTTTCTATGATAAAAGTTGGACTAAAGAAAATGATTTGTTTTCTTTCAGCCGTTCTGAAAGTGTATTATGGTATCAAAATATACATCTTCAACTCAGCAAAACTTCCTCAAGTGATCCTGCCCTTGAAGCTCATAGTTGATGGATCGACATCCCAATGTGAAATAATTTTCTAAACATTTTAGAATTTGCCAAAATCCATTATTTATACAGTGATTATTTTTACAACTAAATTATAGTTGTCATAAGGTTTTTCAGTTGGTTCATGTTTTTCATGATTTTCTGACATACTAGATTTGGTACCTCCCAATAATTATTATATTATTTATAATAATGGATAATCGAGTTCAAATTCCAGCATGGGGACAGTTGCCAGGTTAGCTCGGCCGTACGGTTGGTAGTTTTTCTCTGGCGTACTCTGGTTTACATCATAACTCCTAAATCGGGAAATTATTAAATGACCCTGAAGGCCTTATGAAGAACAAACAAGCAGTTTCTTTCAACTCAGACCCTTGTAAGTTATTCCATTAAACTTGCCCTAATCTCACACCTGCATCCTAATAAATACATGTTTACTTGGTTTTGAGTTGTTAAAGTCCTATTAACAGCCAGGGTTATTTAAGGAAGAGCCAGGTTTTGTTGGTGGAAGAAAGTCGGAGTATCCAGCGAGAAACCAGACCCACCAGCGGTCACTGTACCTGCCAACTGCCTCATATTGGAATCAATCTAAATGCAACTCAGAGTTAGAGGGCTTGTGGTAATATGTCGAGACATTTTAACTATTCGGCCCCATTTAGTGAGAAATTGCAGTTAAATAAAAATTGCAGCAGTCTTAATTGGTCAATGTACTGTCGGTAGTTTAGAACAAAGTTTACATCTTTTGTTTTTCATAACACTTATTTACGGCTTGAGATTTTGTAAAATTTATCTATTTATTTTGTTATTTATCACAAAACATTCAAACATGACAACAATGAAAGTATCCCAGCATTAAATTAAGATCTAATAGACATCAAGATAATATCCTACCATAAAAAATGTGTCAATGAGTCAAAAATGGGCGTAACATTTTCTGCCCATACACCATAACCTTGATTTCATAATGTATTTGCTTAACATGCTCTCTGTCAACTATAAGAAGATATTGAATATGTACAATGGGGGAAATCAATTCAATGCAGAATTTTAATACTCGATTCATACCAGTCTAGCAAGGTCTGCCTATGTAATCTGTATGATAATGTAAATACTGGTTATCAGACAGACAAGCCCTCAAAAACGGTTTTTTATTGCAGTATTGTTTTGGAAACCATAAATCAGTGTACCCAGTATGCTATTGGAGAATTTATATTCTGTTTCCACAAAATATGGCTATATTGGCTGTTGTTTTTCTTCTCCGAAATTAATCAAAGTAGACCCCTGGACATATATTAATCATGCTGTATCCAATATAATTGGGTGTTTTATGCATCGAAATATGCCCAGTATCAATAAGATGAAGACAAACTCATTCTTTATTGTGGTTTTCATACATTACTATTGATTTTGTAGATGAAGGTTTTCTATGGCGTGTTCCTGGCTTTGTATTCATTATTCCATATGGAATATTAGATAATGATGTTCATATTTGCATTGGTTTATTGTAGTGTCTGGTAATACAAAAAGAATTCTCCATTCCTCATCTAAATTCACATTGGGACAAATTGAAAAGTTCTACGTGCCGTCACGTTATCGTTTCTGGGATTGGGACAAATGTAGTTTAAACATACCGTTTTTCACCACAAATAAGACTCCCCACTCACAGGACAAATAAAGGGCAAAAGTGGTGGGGGGGTCTTATTTGCAGAAAATCTCCTTGTCTGCATCGATCTAGTAAGTCGTCATCTTGGATTTTTGAACCTCATATGTTGTACAGTTTTAAGTTAGACGGGTAATAGCAATATGTTCTGACATTTGATAATAATGATACAAACGCATGAATAAGATGATTGACAGAATTTTTTTTTTTGCAAAAAAAACAAAAAAAAACAAAACCACCAAATGAGCATCTCCAAATTTCAGATTCATTACCCCCTAGTTCCTATTATTTCCTATACACACATTTGGTTTTAAGTCAGAATATGTCTTTAATTTATCACCAGCAACCATGTCAGACTTCTCTAGTTCTAGCAATAATCGTGCCAATGACTGTTAAAGAAGAAATAAAAATGATTTTATGAGGAAAGTAGCGCAACTGTCCCACATGGGTTTCAAACTCGTAACCAAGAGAGGTGGGCTTGTGGAAATGTATACATCTCAACCACTCAGCAATATCATGGTCCCTTATAGTAATGGAAAATAGAACAGGGAAGCTTTAGAAACATTTATAGAAGTGGAAATTAGTTTCATAATGTCTGGGTTGGGATTAAAATTATTTGTATCCTGTTTACATGGAATAAGACAAGGATACCTTCTATAGCCACTATCATTAACCAAGTAAAGGTAGACTTATTACATCATGGTACCACACAGAGCCCAGCACTCGGGGAACAATTTATCATGCATATATGTAAATTATATACATGTATATTGGAAATTCAGTAGGTCTTTTTTTCCACAGCCCTCACTGGTGTAGCACAACGATACACAGAAATATCACATACATACACATTCCTCATTGGTAATGGGTGTTGTATCTTACAATGTCAAAGTGGCTTAGAAAGATTTAAATCTCTATTTACATAATTTTGGAATTAAGTCTAGCTAGTTGGTTTGGCCATAGTCCAAAGTCAAGCCGTCCATTGTTCAGAAATCAACATGTGTAAAATATTCTTATTTTTATTTCGGTGATCGATTCACTCACAATTCCTAATTCTTTCTTTATTGATTTGAACTTTTGTGTTTTAATTTAGTTGACTCGGTGACTTAGCTTATGTATATTTGGTTTTGATTGTTAGAAGTAACAAAAAACATTGTTTTGTAGTTCCTTTTTTGTCTCTGACATACCATGTAGGTATAGTATAATGCCGACATCTTATTATACAAGTACAATGCATATCAATATTGGATGGAAACAGCGAAGTGGAAAGAAAATCAGAGGAATTTAGTTTTGACCTGCTTGTCCCCATTCTAAAATGTCTTTGATCATCATAGGCTTTGTAATTCTAGTCCAAAGTTTTATGGTTCAAGACATAAATATGATAGCATGGCAGAATAATTCGGACTAACTTATTATTTGTAAGAAAAGAGTTACTATTGCAGTACTAGATTTGTGCTCCTGTAATTATAACCATGCAGGCTTATTAGATTAAGTATCTCGATCTCTACCATATATCGGTTTCAAACATGACAATGATTTTATTCGTAAAGAAACGCAAGTGGTGATTGATCCCCATTAAAATATACATAAAGAAGTGGTCAGTTGATTTAATGATTTGTTTTACATTAAAACAGAGTATTTTAACGAGTTATAGCCCCAGTCAAAATACTGTACAAAAAAAATTCCTCCTGAATCAACTTTATAGGAAGCTCAGAAGTGAACAAGTTTAAAAGATAAATAGACATTCAGTCACTTTCCGATACTGTCATTTGGTTTACATTAAAACACAATATCTGAATTGTAAATGGGGTTAATTTGTACTGTACAAGAATAATTCCCTCAAATAAACAAAATAGGAACGTCAGTGAACAAGTTCAAAAGATTGAGAATAGTAGACACTCGGACATTATCTAATACTGTCATTTGATTTAACTAAAACACAAGAAAAAACTTACCGAAAAAAGAAAGTGTCCATATATCACAAGAACTTAATTAACAATATCTCCTTGAGACGACATTCTTTAAGACTTTTCCCTCTGACACCTCCAAAATCCCCAACACATGTGAATCAGTCAGGCTTAACAAATGGTCCCCATATTTGACCCACCTTAACTAAACACGTATATATAAATACAGTCCAAACATTCAAAAGATGTCGTGATGTCGTATGATTTACGTCAGCACACAGTTAAAGTCCCGTGAAAACTTTAATTTCACATATACCCGTAAGAGCTTCCCTTGTGGTCTCTTCTCACCTGTGACTCGCGTACCTGTGCATATATACAGGTAGATGTTTTTAATCCTTCAGGTACATATGAATAACTAATCTCAACAGATCCGATTTAAGGGTGTAGTCTAAATATATAATACACAAACCCACCATGTGACAATCTATTGGGGTTATATTTGATATAGGTTAAAACTAAATTATAGCTTCTTCAATGCCTAGAAGGCCATTAATAGTCTTCAAACAAATTTTGTCATGAATTGGGTTGATAATTAAAGAAAATATCTACACAGATTAGTCTGTTTACATCTTCTAATTGTGAAGTATTTTCACAAAGAAATTATTCATTATAGCCATACATGCGTATTAGAAATCTTGTTTCATAGCCTAAAATATATATATCTATCAAACAAACATTGTGTATACACTTGTAATATCTGCTATTATTCCTTCCATTTAGATAAGTAATTGGTTGTCTGATGATGAAGATACTCTTTTCTTTTGTAACATACATGATGCATTGTTCACCTTATTGTGCTGAAGATAACAAAGAATACCTATTCTCTTTTAAGCCTAATAGTCTATCAACAAAACAGATATACCCAGTATAACCATTGCATGAGTAAAATGATGATCCCATTTATAAAGTCTCAGTCAAAGGACAAAACATTTGAATGAATGTTCCACAAAAATGTGAAAAAGGTTGAACAAAAAGGTGATTAAAAAGATGAGAAAAGATAAGACTCCAAAATTAGATGTCTCTTACGAACATACAAAGGGTCACCAACAATTCTACAAAGTGTCTGGTTAGCAAAATGATGGGAAATCTATAATTCACATGGTCAGCAAAATAATTCTATACTTAATTACTATAAGTAAAGTGTTTTTAAAAATTAATGGAAGGACACTTTGTATATGAAGAGTTCAGGTGATCTGAATTTTTCAAACCAAAGTACCAAGTTCATTCAACATTCCTTAACTTTAAGGAAATAATTATTTTTCGTGTTCCTTAGCTTTAAATTTGCCCATATTAGTAAGCTTTACTTATAGATGCTTCCATCGCACGACTCAGAGCATAATTGATTTTTCATTCATTTCGAAATGATATAATTGGTGTTTGTTAAAGTATATAATTTTTATATGATTAACACTCAGAAAGAATTATGAAATTAATTTGCTTCGCCTTTGGTGCATTGCTCAATAAGTACTTCCTTCCCAACATTAGGTTTTTGTGCCAAGGGATTTATTTAGGGTTGCAATTAAATATTTTTCATATCTTTTAACTTGAAGTAAAATTTAGAGATCAATCTTTTGACATGGTGGTTATGTGTTAAAATATTGTAAACTTTTGTAACTGATGAAGAAAAATACTAAATCATCTGCTCCTGTTTTTGATAGTGAAAAAATACCATTTGTCAGCGGTGGAGCATCTTTAAAATCTCTAGTTAATAACTAGTAAACTACTGATATACAATGTGATCCTATAAAGCTGGATGCTTCATTGGTTTGATTAGTTTAAACGTCCTATTAACAGCCAGGGTCATTTAAGGACGTGTCAGGTTTGTTGGTGGAGGAAAGCCGGAGTACCCGGAGAAAAACCACCGACCAGCGGTCAGTACCTGACAACTGCCCCACATAGGATTCGAACTCGCGACCCAGAGGTGGAGGGCATGTGGTTATATGTCGGTACATCTTAACCACTCGGCCACCGCGGCCCCAAACCAGATGCTTCAAACCAGATGCAAGTTATTTAGCAATGAAAAAGTATCAATGACAATAAAAAACTGTAGATATGAAATATAATGTAAAGATAGAATTGTTTACAT
>NW_027188217.1:0-32520 GCF_041381155.1 Argopecten irradians
ACTCACGAACATGAAATTGACTGTAACCCTACTAAAATGTGAGTTTTGTCATGTAACTGTTGAATTTTTAGACCATGTTGTAGGACAGGGGCAGGTAAAAATCTGTTCAGGCCAAAGTAGAAGCAATTATAGATTTTCCAACTCCTGGAAGCAAAAGAGAGCTGATGCGATTTCTTGGTATGGCTTGATACTACAGAAATTTTTGTCAAAATGTCTCTATTATAGCAGCTCCACTTACTGCTTTGTTAAAGTAAAATGTCAAATTTGTCTGGTCAGACGAATGTAAGTCTGCCTTTGAGAAAATGAAAGCCATACTATCAAACTCACTAGTTCTGACTGCTCCAGATTTTTATAAACAGTTGAAACCGTTTGTTGACGCCAGCGATGTAGGTGTTGGTGCTGTTTTGATGCAAGAAGGTTCTGAACAAATTGACCATCCAATTTGTTATTTCTCGAAAAAGTTTGACAAACACCAGAGAAATTATTCCACCAGTGAGAAAGAATGTTTAGCGTTGATTTTGGCTTTGAACCAATTGGATGTGTATCTCTGCACTACAGTTGTGCCTGTGGGAAAATGAAAAACAAAAATCAAAGAATTCCCAGGTGGAGTATGACTTTGCAAGAGTACAGTCTTGACATCAAATATATTAAAGGGAAGGAGAATATTCTTGCTGATGCTTGATCAAGGATTTAAATGTTACTTGATGTTCAAGAAAGTTTCGCTTTCAAGAAAACTTTCTTTTCTTTAAGGAGGGGTGTGTTTTGATGACACTAAATACTTGTAGTTATCAAATAAGGGAGATAACTCCTATAGCTATATAATCAATACATCCTATAAAGTTCATATCATTGATTTAGGTTATAGAACTTTCAAGAATATTTTATGTATAAACATACATGTTTGTAAACATGTTGATTATAAGTAGGGATCTAGAGTGATCTATTCCCAGAAAGTTATGTGTGTTTATTTGTTGAAAGTTTTTGGTTGGATATTTCTTGAAGCAGAAGGTTCTCCAATATTCTTGAATTATGGTTTAGTTATATATACTCCAGCTGTCCAAGGCTAGTCAGAACTGTAACAAATAACAAATAATTACATATCAAAACTTGTCAATGATTTTATATGTTAAGGGAACAGCATCCTCGATACTCTAGGGGTTCCGATCATATACGATCTCTACACTCCTGGACTATCTCACAGTAAAATTGAAAGCAGCTCAGGGGACAAATCTGAACCAAATACAGGCCTACAAAAATTTCTTTGAAGACTACAGACAGAGTGACGCCCTACTTCAAAGCCACATATTTAACCACAGTGTACCGTTATACGGCTCTTTTGATGTGCATCAAAGGACTAAATTACCTGTTATGTTCTGTTGCTTCCAGTTTTACTATGAGATAGTCCAGGTGGTTTAGATGTCGAGTATGAGGGAACAGATGAATACATATTTAATATTCTTCAGCTATTCCTATACTCCTCGGCAGATAGTTCTAATTACACTGTCAAAGTTTTAAAGCAACCATTAAATCATAGTCTCCATCGATACCTAATTCAGGAACTCTACGGACATTCCGGTACTGTACAATACTCCCAGGCAACGTCTGGACTTGTCGTATAACACCATGGTCTATTCTTGTCCCCAATCTGACACCAGTTCTCAAGGTCACTGCGTCCTGCAAATTCCCAATGTGAGTGTGGGTAGTCAGTGTCCCATCTCTGACAGAGGAAGCCCGTCTGTGTACAGGAGACTCTTCCCTCATAGGTCAGAGCGGTGCCATTGTAGCAGTCCTTTACTGTAAATATAAACAAGTCGAGTTGTAATTATCATTTCATCCACAGTAAACTTCGTCTGATGTGAAACACCTGGCGTAATGACAGCAAAACCTGTTTTATTATTGTTTTGCTGACGATGTATTAGGATTTTGATAATCACAAATTTCAATGTCATTAAAATTTAAGCACAATACGTCAGTTTCATAACTGTGATATTCTTGTAAGCACTGCCCTCTTAACATTGTCATTGCGATCAACTGCCGATAAAAAGATATAAGGAATTTAATTTTCTTGGGAGTGACGGCCACATCTGTTCCTATTGCTAGTAGCTCCATGATATAACTTTCGAAAAGAAATCAACATGGACAACCCGTGGAATTTATATCTATTCCTACCTATTCCACCTGGAACGCTAAGAGGACAAACAACGCCTTCACTTCCTTCAAAACGGTTAGATTATAACAGAGGACATTTACAAACCATATAAAGGAAAAACTGTTTTTTTATCTCATATAAACGCGAAAGTTAATTTTTAACTTGCATTGTCATCATCAAGGATTTGACGGTTTGTTTCGCTAATAATATCAATTGATATGCGAGTTTAAAATGTTATTACCTGAACATGAAACGTTAACTGGTGTCCACCTGAGGTCTCCATCACAACGTGCCACAGGACAATGAATAGTTGGATCAACTGTTGTCAAGGACGCACACTGGTACCATGCCAACCCGTACGAGCCTCGATATGGCCACACGGTGTTGATGCTGATTCCTTCCATGGTGGGCGGATCTCCACAATCCAGGTCCTCCACCGGACAAAAGTCCCATCTTACTGCTGGGTCAGTGGTGTAACACCAGGGGCGATGTTCGCTTTTAAGCTGACACCTGTTTCCAAGGTCGCTCCTCCCACGGAAGTAATTAGGAATGTGTGGTTCGTCCGAGTCCCATCTCTGACAGGTGGCACCATTAACTGTACAGGTAACCCCGCCTTCATACTCATTCTGACTACTGTTGAACACGTCTTTCACTTTAATATAGAGAAACATGAAAAACGATTTTTTTTGTAATATTTTATGCTTATGTGATCAACTATATAAAATAACCTTATATTTATATTGATGATTGCACAATATCGTAGTTTTCTATTAAAGAAAAACATTTACAAAATTGGTGCGAAAACCTTGTGAGTATTATTAATAGGAACGAAGCATCCTGTTGAACATCAATAATATCAGACTTGGAGCACAAAACAGCCAAAGTTTTCGTTTACAAAATATAAAAAAGTCCGAGGCAATGTAGCAAAACTGAGCGTTCATATCAACTTTTATCTATGGAGAACACGGTAGCTTTTACATCAACAAAGATGGCGAAATGTCATCGATATTGGAAGATATGTATACCAAGAATTCCTATAACAATTGTGAAAGCTTATTATTGTAAAACAAATTTCACAGTTTCGTGGGCGATACTGATATTATGGATTTTTTTGTACAAATCTATCTAGTGGAAAACATGTTAAACGTTATTTGCACTGCATAATGATTATATTCTGACAAATATACACCGGTTACACCGTCGATATCTTATGCAGCAACATTTCTAGCCCAAGTGTCATTAATTTTATAAACTCAAAAATTTAAAATTCCTAAAAAAACCATTATATACCGAAAAACATTCTTAGCATTGTTTTTGAATGTTTGAAAGTTCCTATTGAGTGTAGGAATAATCAATGAAACTTGGTCCAGACAACACCTACTAGTGTTTAATATCTTATTTGTTGTATACTGATTCTTTCATTGTTTCTATCGGCGATTGGATTAGCCAAACAACAAGTTCATCAATGTGTATTCATCATCAAATGTTATACTGTCTTTACGATTTACGTCTGTACGGACTGCCGGTTCATTCCCACTCAGCCAACATGTTATTTTTGCTATAAAAACTTTACCTGAGTTTACCTGTGTAAAAGTTGGCTATAGTCTATATCAATTATGTCGATTAATTCCAGGTGTAAAGGTAAGAAGGGAAGCAGAATTTAGCTGTATAAAATTAAAATACAATTCTTATGATGTTATAAATTAAAAAAAAAAATGATGTGTGAATTTGGCTGTACCAAATGTAAACCTTATGATATGTAAGTAATATGTTTTGTTAAAATAAAATGATTTTTTTAATCTATGTCTCAAAATAAGGATGCAGGTTAATGTGCATTGCATGATGATAGATTTTTTTCATAATTATAAAGAGTTTGTTTCTGTGTTATTTAATTAATCAGTAATTTACATTTTTTTACAATATTTTAATTACTTAAGATATATAAGTAATATGTTTTGTTTAAAATAAAATGATTTGTTTTAATCTATGTCTCAAAATAAGGATGCAGGTTAATGTGCATTGCATAATGACCATTTTTTCATAATTATAAAGGTTTTTTTTCTGTGTTATTTAATTAATCGGTAATTTACATTGGTTTCGGATACATTGCATATCACATTTACAATTAGAACGAATATACGTACCAGGCCTGCTACGGGTACAAATTGTGGAAAATTAACTATCTGTAAGTTTTGTGTAAAATAATAGATCTTTACATGTAAAATGTGACGTTATAAGAATAAAAGTAGAGTACTAATTACTTACTGTGACCTTATTGTACATGTGTAGCACAGGTAAATACAGGTAAGTCATTTTCTAAAACAGACTATAACTTACCTGTAATTAGCCCCTATTGTTCTCTATTGTTCCTCCGCCTAATGTTAAAATAGGATATGTTGGCTGAGTGGGAAGACACCGGACTGCCACCCATTGACTGGTGTTGTAAAGTGTCTATTACAAATTACATTAAGGTGGTCTATATGAAGTTCACACGATTAATGTATTGTTTTATCATAGAATTTCAATGAATTGAGGCAAACATTTACAGCTAGACACACAAGAACATAAAAACTTAGAACATAAATTACACGGTAGATTTACACACATCACATACAGACTACTTAATTGACAAGAGATCTTGTCCCTATGACGGCAAGGACAAGTCATTCCTTTTCTAGCATAAAAGAATAAGGCATCCTCAATATCCTTGTAGGTGAAAATAAAGGTGTTAAAAAGTCTCCATGATTTTTTTAATAAATAGCAATTTATCTTCTCTTGAAACGCTACCATTATGAGACATACTCGTCATAGAAACCACTGGAATGAAGAACTACTGCAAACACAATTTGATTTGTAACATAGCTTTTAAGATTGATATTAAGTGATCTTCGAAACTAATAGACAGCTTGAATGTCCCGAAGTGTTTCATCAGAATAGATATTTCTTTATTGGAATATAATTTACGTTACTACAGCCTTGCTGGTTCATGGATCAAAAGTAAAAGTACCTGAAAAACAGCGATGGGAAAATATTTTTCGATATCGTAGAACAGTTTTGTTTAGTTAAATAGCAGCATCAAAAAATGTTGGCACTGTAATACTACTACGCGTCCTGGAGAATTACACCACATCTTACTTTTGTTTCATTATTCAACTATTCTCTAATACTGGTAAGAACAAACATGAACGATACAACAGAGAGACAACAATGGAAATGTATATACAAACAAATTTATTGAATTTCAGTTACAATGTTGAGAGAAAAATACGGGAAATTTATGCGATTAAAACACCCCACCAGCATTGTCTTATAAGGCAACACCAAATAAATCAGTTGTTCGTCGGGAAGCTAAACAAAAGAGGTGTGAACTCTCCCTGGTCAACATCCCAGCAGCCCTAATTAGAAGTCTGCTTAGCTTGGTGGTGTCGCATTCACCTGTGTCTGTGTATTACAGCTGAATTCGATCGGCCGATTAGGAAACAATCATCTGGGCTTTTAAAGGGATTTTGTGCATTATAGATTGTGATCATTAATTAAAAAACAAACGCTGCTTACAACTCTAAATGATTTACTCCCTTGTGTAATAGGCCTAAATATCCGATGGTAGTCACAAACTGGTATACAATTTCAGGACTTCGCTAATAATTATCATTTGTTTTAATGGGAAGGGGATTGTTTTCCCAGATGTAGGTGTATATATTAGACAAAATATTTATAAAATGATTAAATTATTAGTAGTAAATAAATCAAATTTCAAAGATATTTTACAACTGCCATTTTCTGACAAGATCAAAAAGGACTCGATGTATATGATCATTTTGATTGAAATTTGATGTGAATAAGAAGAGCACAGTTGAATTATTATTTAAATTTATGATTTTTTTAATACGATATTGCTTTATATCTTTTATTTGATTATTGTTTTTTTCCATCAATCTTTGCCAAATTCCCTACATCATTAAGGCAGCATAAAATACTACGTTGTCTGATATTGACTTAATATCCCCCGCACGAATTATCTATGGTTTAAAATAGTTATAAACAAAATGTTCAAAAAATTACACTTTTCGTTCTGATATTACCTGAACAACAAGACTGGGTGCCGGAAGTTGGTAAACCTAGTTGTGGATCGTTACAGGTTGATGATTGGAACAGCTGTCGAACGTTCCCACGTTTCTCTGATGGTGTCACCAAACATATCTAACCTCTGGATATGTGGCCAAAGTAAGGAGTGGGACCCAATTTGAAGCTCTGGGTGTACTGACAACCTGACGTTGCAGTCGCCTACAAATATGTTTGATCAATGGGAGTATAATATATTTGATAAACTCTAACATTCTTATGTAAGATTAAAAACATAAAAAAGACGCAAGATGCACCACGTAGTCGATATTGGGAGTACCTGGGGTTTGTTAAATATTAATACCGACCCGGGGAATGGATTTTTATTGTCATTAACGAGCAGACCGCGCATTTCCTTATATTCGTTTTTTTCGTTGTTTGTGTTTGTGAATATTTTCAATGTCTAGTTTAAAAAAAATCAAAAATACAAGGTTAAATATTAGTATCAAATAACATTCTTATCGTTTCGTCCTAACATCCCAATAATAAGGATTAGATTGTAAAGTACTATTTTGTAATTCTTAATCGATGTTAAGATTTACTAAAGGTGGCGATTACTCCACCTCGTCAGCTCTAATAGGTTATATAAAGATTTTTTTTAAGTATATATAGAAATAGTAAACAACTTATAAGTATTGATATCGTTTTGAAAGAACAGCATCAGATTAGGACAATTTTTTCCCAGATGAATATATTTACATTGATAAGTTTCCATCGGATGTTTTTTTCCGTTTTTGATTTGAATAAAGCTAATATACGAAAAATTGTCAATAGTGAAATTATTTTTACAAGATAATTGTTTTTTTATATATTTACTCGTTTAATGTCAGTTGTTTTGGGTTATCATTAGCAAAACATGTTTTAAACCAATATCTTCGGTCTCGTCGTTCCTGAAATATTAATCAAACAGACTGCTGTAAAGAGTACAATTATTAGAGTAGGTTATTGAGACTAAATTCAAAGTGCCGTCGTCCCTTTGATAAAGCCTTAAATACGACGATCAAAGTTTTCCAAAAGAATCTCAGTAATCATCCACACCATGTCACACATTTCATCGATCATTTTATAGTTTGCTTTCAAATATATGTGCATTTATTTATGCCTTTTGGGTAACACAATATCAAATTTTCAACGTTTATTTCATAATAATTGGAATTAGTTTAGAGCGTATATAACCTTACCTCAAAAAACTTATCTATTTTAAGACGTTTATATGATAAAACAAAATTCATAGGTAAAGATGTACAAATGACTGTCATCAATAAAAATTAATGTTCAGGAATAATAAAACAAGCACCGCAGTTACTCCTAGACATCGTATTTTTTCCTACTCTGTCTGGCTGTCTAAAGCTGTGTAGGTGCAAATGTGTGGTAGGGTTGCAAGTGAACAAGTTTTATCTCAGTTTGGCGTTTAGGAAGAAGATATTGAAGATGAAGATGAAAACGTAATGAGGGGGCCAAAGCAAGCGCAGGGGCAAAGGTTCTCAATATTTTGTAAACACGACCCCTGCTGAATTCCACTGGAGTGAGATTTTCAACTCACGATCATATATACTTTATATACATTTTTCAGAAAATTAGTGAATATCGCAAATCGTGGTTTTTGGCACGAATTGGCGTGGGAGCGCCGAAGGCGGCGAAACAGGGGAATGATTTTTGTGTTTGGGGGTCCGAGGGTCTCCTCCGGGAAAATATTACGATTAAGAGTGATCTGAGATGACTGGAATTTTTAGCGATGTATTTTGATGTTATTGCGAACGAAAAAGGCCGAAGGCGCGAGATTTTTTGTTTTTTTAGTTAGGTCCGTGGGTCTCTCCCGGGAAAAATGTTTTTACGATTTAAAATGGTTGAGATGAGGTTACGATGTATTTTGATGATTCTTAGCATGATTAATTTTTTCAATTTAAAGTTATGCGCTTTTAGAAATGATAATTGTAATTTGTGGTCATATCATTATGCCAACCCAGCTCGATCTGAACATACCGAGATTTACGATTTCACACCCATGGGACACAATGTTGGGGTAACTCAAAATAATAATTAATTAATTGTCTTGCAACATATAAACAAATTATCTAAAGAGAATTTTTTTAATACATTCAGAGAATTTTTTTAAATTTCTAGTTCATGTGTATAAAAAATTTTTTTATTAAAGGTTTGAACATTACGTGCTTGAACGTTTTAGGAAATGCGTTCGCGCATCGCAGCGGAATATTTTCTAAAGTGAAATACGAAAAATGTTCAGGAGGATCCTTTTTTCTTTCAAATGTGTGGCATTTTTAGAACATTTCAGTCGGCGAAAATGACAAATTCGCCACCCCCCCCCCCCCCCCCCCCCACCCCCCCCCGTCTGTGTGTGTCATTCCTAGCCGCCGTTGCCATACCGTAGGTCAGGGTTGTTTTTTGTATAATTTCTTTAAGTCGTTGAACATATTAGTGTTTTTTCGGCATAACAAAATCCAGCATCTGAAAATCTGAACCATTGAGAGTTGGTGCACCTCCAGGCCTTCTGTAAACCAGGAGTTTAGGTTGGATGGCTCGCTTGATTTCCTAATAGGCTTTTTTTACATGTGTCGGGGCTTTAGTTTTTGATCTTCAAATATGATAATGACAGAATGCTTTACACGTACTGAACTTCACTTATTTTCTCTTTAATTGCTGCTTGTACTCTTTGAATAAACTTCAGCTGTTCTTTACATGGGGGCTAACCGGCAAATTGTATTTGTGTGTTTGGCTTTGTACGTAGTTTTTAGAGGAGACTCGTATTCTGAGAGAAACTGTTCTTAAGTTTAACTTACAACTTACATTGAACATACTACCTGCTATTTTATGTGGTCTTAGTTTAAAAAAATAAATTACCTGTTAATTGAAAGTAATCCTCATCACCTTTGCAAAATGATGCTCATCAGGATCTTCAATGAACACAGTACACTGCCCGGTTTGATTGTTGTACCTGACAGTATTCCTACCTTCTTTAGCACAGACAGCTACACAGTCTATAAGTGATTCGGCAATCCACTCTGACGTCACAATCAAGGGATATAAACAAATCTTTCTTTCATAATACATCATCGGAACACGCCACATAAGCTGGAATAAAGAATTAGATGGATAGAAGACCAAAGGTAGAATGTTTCCATTGTCAAGAAACCCTTTAATGTCACTGTTTTAGCCTTTACATGTAAAGCAATGTTGATTGGTTCTGTAGCAAACAATTTTTAAACAATATCTGTCTAATGGAATTGGCAGTGATTGTGTGGTACTTATATCCGCCGGATATAAAACTGCATTATTCATGATAATTACTGTTGAGTTACAATAAACATTAAATCTATAGTGCCTCTGTCGTTATTTAAAAATACAGTTCTTGTAATTTTTGTCTTTACCCTATTGGATAGTTAAATGGAGAATCAACGTTATCTACAATAATATTGATCGGGGTTCTCTTAAGATGAAACCATATACGTTTTTAGGTCGAAAGATAAATGGTCATTATTGTGATGGAAATAAGAAAATAAATCTATCAGCAAAAATAGTTTTTAATCAAATATTCATTACAGGAAATAGGAAACGTGATTATTATTATTTAACCACCAAAAGTCTCTGAGCAAATAAATTGGCCAAGAGTTTTTAATTATCGATGGTTGACTTGATCTTTTCATAACTCTTAGCATTGAGATGGGTTGTCTATCCTGTCTCAGCAGTTCTAGTCCTGTAGAGCTGTTCACATTAGACTTTGAAAATGTAAAACAACAATAGGATTTATTCTATAAAGTGTCATGAATCACATTTACAGTGTATGTAAGATACACGATCATAAAATAACAAGAATATTTTTAAAATAAGTATCTATATATTATGTATAGGCTTTAACTGTTTCAACAAAAACTTATATAAAAATATTGAAAAAGATCAAAAACTAAACACTGATTATTAAATGTGCTATAATTACAACACAGACAACGATATAAGATAACAGGTACAATCAAGTGCATTTCATGAGCTATAGTATATCTAACTATACACCTGGTCATAAGTCAGGAAACACAGTTTTTATTTGGCAACAAATTAATGAAAGTATTTTTCGTTTCGAACAAATAGACACCCGATATGTATCCTTAAATTTTATGGATCAAAGACTATCCAGTAACACGTTCTCTACGATTACACGCTCTGATTAGTTTGGGCTGGCTGCGTACAGGTGCGTTTCACGTGTTTTGACGATGTTTGTTACACCCGTTGCTGGTGTTTTGATGATGACTCGTCGGAAAATAACGAATGCTGAAAGATGGAAAGCAACACGCATGGTACAAGTTGGTATCTTGTACAGGCAAGTAGCTAAGTGTTTCAACGTGTTGACTACCGGCCTCGGTCTGGTAGATCTCCGGGACTTCGCACAGGGACGATAGACTCCCGGGAAGGCAGGCAAGACGGGACCATTTGATACAGTGAACCAACTTAGAGGATACCGGCAAGTCAATGTTCACGAAAGTTTTTGCGAACCGTCAACAGACGTTTAAACAACCAACATCTACGCTCCCGAAGACCGATAAAGCGCTCTGTATTGACTAGGAGACAACTGCGATTACAGTCGGCATGTGACCACCAAGCATGGAACATAAGGTCTTGGCGAAGGATCTATTGAAGTGACGAAAGCCGTGTTTTACTGTGTCCCACCGACCGAAGGGTTCGTATTTCGAGACCGAGAAATAGTGCTTATGACCAGAATAACATTCTGGGCACAACAGCATACGATGGTGGCGGTGTGTTACGGTTTTTTGGATGGTTTTCTCTGAACTGTAAATTACACTTACATGTCCCCGATGGCACTTTGAATGCACAAAGATACCGTGATCATATCCTGCAGCTCTTAATTGTTCCTCATTTTGATGCCCATGCGTTGGCAGATCGTGCCATCCCGATGGACGATAATGTCAGACCGCCTAGTACAGGAGTATCTCCAGACAGAGCTCATAGAGACTATCCCATGACCTGCAGTGTCACCAGACATAAACTTCATTGAACATGTGTGGGATTTTCTGTAACAAAAGTAAATTTTCGGGTTCCAAGATTTAGAAATATTTCAGAATTACGAGCTGCGTGGATTCAGGAATGTCAGCGATTCCCCTCAAAATCAACTTCGACGTCTTGTCGATGGCATGAGACGAAGGGTCCAGGAATTGTACCGGAAGCTTGGAGGCTACACCACATATAGACAATTGTATTGTCATTATTTTTTCCTTTGGCGAAGTTACGACATTACGTGGGGTGTTCTTATGAAAAAAAAACACCAATGGATTTAATTGGGATCGAATTCCTCCATTTGTTTATAAACACAGTCGGTCGAGAAAACCCTTGACTTGTTACTTTCAAACTGGCGTAGGGGAACAACGCGTTTTTAAAAAATGCATTTCATTTAGTTTGAAGTATTAAAACTATTAAAGGCAATTTTTACACATACAATTAACAAGTAATGCATATTTTTTACGGTAATGAAATGGTATATTTAGTTCAAGAAAATGTGTTTAAATTTTTGAAGCTAAGCGGGATCCGCCATATTGCACCATAATAAAATTTACTGACACCCTACAACGTGTTAGAGGGTCACGACCTGACGGCTTTCCGCCAATCATTTGGGGACATTTCTGTCAGTTGTGCGATAAATTTAAATTGGAGAGTAGGGTTTATAGAGTATTGGCGATATGTAACATACAAATGTAGATAAAAATAAGTCTCAATCACAATCGATGACCGATCTACAGGCCATTACTATACAAGATCATTTCACCGAAACCTGGCACAGTTATGATGATACACAAAACACGCACATTAAGTTTAATGTTTTGTTTTATCTATATCCGCTGTTACTGACATTGATAGGTGTCGATGTCGGTACTATTGGTATATATCATTTTACTGATCCAATTATTTATGATATGACACACATCACAGCGATTGTTTATTGAAATAATTTATACAATGTAGATGACTCTACCGATCTATAGAAACATGAATCATTCACAAACAACACTGTATAGGCCATGGGCTAGGAGGGTCCCACATGCACCCCCCCCCAAACCTCCGAACCAATATTTTTCTTAACCCTTATGACCCACTGATCACAAATCAAAATGTTAACATTGCATAAGTTGGGATGAACTTCCGGTTATGACGTCATCAAGATGGCCGCCATGTCGAATTTTACTAAAAAATGAAAAATAGTCATAACATTGACATTTTTCAACCGAAGTAGACAAATGAGGTATCAAAATTACCACAATAGAACAACAAATACATATCAGGACCAAATAATCCAATATATGTAGTGATTTTTACGCAGGAAATGAAAAAAATAGGATTTTAAGCTCAAAAATGGTATTTTTTTAGTAAATTTTTCATATTTTGCTTGACACAGCAAAAATGTTTTACAATAGAAAACTATTATTTCTAAACATTCTTTGTTCACTAATAAATCAGTTTAACCAACAAAAACAAAAAAAACCAATGTTAACATTGTATAAGTTCCGGTTATGACGTCATCAAGATGGCCGCCATATCAAATTTCACTAAAAATGAAAAATAGCCATAACATTGCCATTTTTCAACTGAAATAGACAAATGAGGTATCAAAATGATCACAATAGAACAAAAAATACATATCAGGACCAAATAATTCAAATACATTTAGCGATTTGTACGTAGGAAATGAAAAATAAGATTTTAAGCCCAAAAATGATCATTTTAGCAAATATTTCATATTTGTCTTCACGCAGCAAAAATGTTTCCCAACAATTATTATTGATCGTAATCAGTTATTTGATATCTTTTCAATCAGTAAAAACAACAACAAAAATATATAGAAATGCAAAAGAGAATTATTGTTATACCATCATTTGGTTTACAAAACATCACCATTTGCGTACACAGGGCATATCAATGTTATTTTTTCCAAACCGCCAACACTGCAGTTTCCTGGTGTCTTAGAATTTCCTGAATATAACATCGGCTATTGAAAATTTATATCTTAACAAATTTGAATTTAAAGTTGGCTGAATATTTAAGTGAAACTTCAAAATAATTCATTTTTATGTTTGAAATTTTGTAGACTAGTAGCGTCTCAAACTGAATTATTACATCAAAACGTCAACTAATAGCTATATGGTATCAAATTAAAACTGAGGTAATTCTGTCATTCCGTAAATACCATGACACTTTCCGAAACGTTTTGTGCTTTTTAGAATGAGCACATCCAGTGTTATTTCCTGTGTATAACGTAAGGAAATGTCAGATGGCTACTTAACAGTGTCAAATATTTCTTTCACTGGTTCTTTGTCTTCGATGGCGATGAGCTGATGAGCTGATGTGATATTACATTACCGGGTTGCCATCGTGGTTGTAACATGTCAACCGTCCATGGCCAGAGTTAACATAAGAAACATCGGTTTCAGGGATGTGGGAGCTCTTCCTGTTTCCAACCTAGTGATTCACATATCGTATATGATGTTCCAGACTTCCCCGGCAGATCACCAGATCCATATTCTGCAAAGGGTTGAGCTGGTTCTCCTGGATTCGTATGAAGCACAATTCCTCATTCTCGTGAACCTTCAGTGACCATAGATGACACAGGTGGGTTCTTTGAGGTCATAAATGAGGTCTGCAGTGAAGTTCCACTATTTACCAAGACTGGAAAGCACTGTAGAGAACTTTTTTTCTGGAGAGTCTTCAATGGTCTCTTTACGCATACACCATATGTGACACAACCAGCACCTTCAAAGGAGTGGGAAGAGTCAAACCAATGAAAAACATTTACATTTATGGCCTCATTAATGACCTCGATGATATCACCTGTGCCATTTATGGTCGCACGAGGGTCAACGAGATTGATGAATGGTTCTAAGGAGAACCAATTCCACCATTCGAATAATGTGGATCTGGAGTAGTTTCCATTATGCCGGAGAAGTCTGAAACGAGAAGCATATACGATATGTTAGAATCTGAGGGAGATCCCACATCTCCTGTTGTTCCTGATATGAACTCTGACCATGGATGGGTCATGAAAGATGACAGGCTACAACAACACTGGTAATGTAGTGTCACATCAACTCATCGACATTGAAGACGACGCTCTTGCTTTCAACGAATTTGATACTGATATCTCGATTATTCCTGATGACTTGGACTACCAGCTACCAAACATGCCGAGTCTTTTCAGTGGATGGAGCAGCAAGGCGAGAAAGCACGCACAATGATAATGGTTATCTGACACTGTAGTAACCATTTATTATTTTGCTTATGCTATGCATAGCAAATAAACAATGAATGTTCTCATTTTCAAAGACACAAACGTTCTGGAAACTGTTAATGATATAAACGGAATCACAGACTTAGGTTACATTTGTTACTTTATCAGTAGGTGTTGTGCTGTAAAAAATATTTTTGAGACGCTGGTTTGGAGTCCGAAAAATAGCATATGCCCATCATACGCACCCGGTGATGTTTTGTAAACCTAATGAGGGTATAACAATAATTGTCTTTTGCATTTCTATATATTTTTGTTGTTGTTTTTACTGATCGAAAAGATATCAAATAACTGATTACGATCAATAATAATTGTTGGGAAACATTTTTGCTGCGTGAAGACAAATATGAAATATTTGCTAAAAATTATCATTTTTGGGCTTAAAATCTTATTTTTCATTTCCTACGTACAAATCGCTAAATGTATTTGGATTATTTGGTCCTGATATGTATTTTTTGTTCTATTGTGATCATTTTGATACCTCATTTGTCTACTTCAGTTGAAAAATGGCAATGTTATGGCTATTTTTCATTTTTTTGTGAAATTTGATATGGCGGCCATCTTGATGACGTCATAACCGGAACTTATCCAATGTTTACATTGTTTTTTTGTTTTTGTTGGTTAAACTGATTTATTAGTGAACAAAAAAATGTTTAGAAATAATAGTTTGCTATTGTAAAACATGTTTGCTGTGTCAAGCAAAATATGAAAAATTTACTAAAAAATTACCATTTTTGAGCTTAAAATCCTATTTTTTCATTTCCTGCGTAAAAATCACTACATATATTGGATTATTTGGTCCTGATATGTATTTGTTGTTCTATTGTGGTCATTTTGATACCTCATTTGTCTACTTCGGTTGAAAAATGTCAATGTTATGACTATTTTTCATTTTTTAGTAAAATTCGAGATGGCGGCCATCTTGATGACGTCATAACCGGAAGTTCATCCCAACTTATGCAAATGTTAACATTTTGATTTGTGATCAGTGGGTCATAAGGGTTAAGAAAAATATTGGTTCGGAGGTTTGGGGGGGGGGGGGGGGTGCATGTGGGACCCTCCTAGCCCATGGCCTATGTACTAATGATAATAGTAGACAACTATTTGAAATATAAATTAGTTAGTGACCATACCCAGTATGTGTGTCGGATTTTTTTTTAACAAAGTGAATGCAGGCGATACGTGTCATACAATATGAAACAATATATTCAGAACATTAATTTTTGTAATATCCCTTGGTTACTGTCATACACTCATATTGCTTAAAACGTATTATGTATTGCTAACACGGTATTCTTTTGAAAAAAATACTAAAAACATCACCAGTTCAGAAGAAGGGGTAAAGCATTGTTTATTGGTGTGTTGTGTTCATGGTTGATGTGGTCAAGTCAAAATAATTAGACTAGAGAAACTAACGTATACAATAGTCTATAAAATGGTAGATTCCAATGATTTCAGACTTCGGACTTCTCGAAAGTATGATTCCTCCAGTGATTAAAATTTTGCGATCGAGGTGCACAACTACGTAAGGGAAAATCACTTCAGTATAAGATTTAATTTCAGATCTATACACTAGTGTCAGTTGAGCTCTTTATATTAGTACTTTGAACCATTTGTTCAATGGTGAAAAAATATATATACAGCAGAGTGTAGATAATAACACATAATTACATTTCAAAACCTGTCAATGATTCCATATGTAAAGGGAACAGATGAATACATTTTTAATATTATTCACCTATTCCTATACTCTCCGGCAGATAGTTTATAATACATTGTCAAATCTTTAAAACATATTATTAAATCATAGTCTCCATCGATACCTAACTCTATGGACATTCCGGTACTGTACAATATTCCCATTGTACTTCAGGATCAGTTGTAAAACACCATGGTCTGCTAGCGTCCTCAATCTGACACCAGTTCTCAAGATCACTTCGTCCTGCGAGTATCTCATGTGAGTGTGGGTAGTCACTGTCCCATCTCTGACAGGGGAAGCCCGTCTGTGTACAGGAGACTCTTCCCTCATAGGTAAGAGCGGTGCCATTGTAGCAGTCTTTTACTGAAAACAGACAGAGGAATCAGCCAACTATCATTAATCTAATTAGTGATTCGTTAGCCATGCCTATGACCATACTTAAGGTACAGTAAGACACGTGTAATGCCACTATTTTGTCGCCACAGGTATTGACGACAAAATCAAAATATGACTGCACGATTATCGGGATATACGGGAAACGTCATATCCGGACCTGATATCGCCACTCATAAAAATTGAAAGTCTTAATTTCTATAAATACTAGTTATGTGGTAATCTTATACTGATGGCTATACGTAATATGAAATTTATTAAACACGTTTAAATAAATTGATATGCTACGAATCTGATGAGTTCTTTCACCGGTTCATAAGCCTATTGTTATTGTATGTGGAGGGAATTTCGCTCATGGAACGGGATGTTGGCGTTATAACATTTTTTCTATGACTACGGTAAGGAGGATAAGATAGATAACTTGCATCAGTTGGGATAAATTTCCGGTTGTGGCGTTATCAAAATAGCCACCATCTCACATTTCACTAGAAAATTAAAAAAACAGTTATAAAAATAACATTTATCAACCGCATTGAACAAATGAGGTATCAAAATAACCACAATAGAATAACAAATACACCACAACCAAACTCTATGTAGATATTTGTATCCAGTAAATGAAAAAATCGGATTTTGAGCTCAAGGTTTACAAAAAAAAAACACAAGATCACCGGATGCGTATACTGGACATATGGGTTATTTTTTGAGCAATACACTAACCTTGTGGACCCTAGCGCGACCATAGAAGGCGCGTATGAAGTTTCCTAGGTCAATGAGGTCCTTGGTGATGTACTATGTTTGAGCTTAAAATCTGAATTTTTCATTTAATGGGTACAAATCTCTAAATTTATTGGATTAGTTGGCGACGTCATAACCGAAAGTTTATCCCAGCTTATGCAATGTTAACATTTTGATATGCATGTATTTACATGGCCACTGCACAGAACCTAGATGTTACTTAAGCCCAATGTATGATATTTTCCAATATTAACATTGTCAGTTAGGCCTTGTCGTACTAAATACTATAATCAGAGTTCAAGAGGTCAAAGAAAACACTAGGTTATAGTCAGTGTGAAAATTCACTAAAAATGTTAAAATATTCTTAAAATTGATCAATATGAAAATATACTCTTATTAAAATATTTGAAATGGATTGAAGTGTTGTATTTATCTTTGTATATCCGTTTTACCGATAGGACTATTTCATCTACTGCTATTGTTCAGTCGGTTTTCATACCGGAAGGCAGTGGCACTATTTCCCGCCAAACCATAGGCTGTTCCATCGACTGATATTTTTTTTTCTATACAGACTTTTAAGTTTTATTTTCATGCTTTATTTTTTTATCTATTTTATTTTTAAAACGATAATGACTATTTTAAATAGACGCAATGCTGATAGAATCCTAGTGTCTAAACTCCACTACGCTCCGTTTATACCACGAGTCACCAGACAAGGGAATCGGCGTTTTATATTTAAACATATCGACCAATCATAATGCGCAACACAAGTGCTACGTTGGAACTGTTTTGTGTTACTATTATAAAAAAGGAATGCCCGACCGGACATGACACTGCCAAGACGCAACGGTGATAGTTTGTGTATGGATGTTATTTGTTTTCGAAATCTGGTCAGGCCAACTATGCAATAAAATTCATTTTACTGTCACATATTGTGCCAGACAAACGCAAATAGCATGTGATAACTGCATAAACAACGATGGAATAACGAAAGCCACAGGATTAAACAAGAAGAAATGAGTTACTCTCATGACTAGTTCACTTCGAAAGTATTTCTAGTCCCGCGGTTCCCCTTGCACACGATTTATATACCCTCATAGCCACAACCATACACTTATACTCCTGCATGGACGCACTACCATACCCGTACGTAAACCGGACAATCAGGTTACAAATTATGACTGACAGGACACCGGGACACACACGGACGAACTACAAATAGACACACAGGTAAATAGGACACGCTCCCTGTCCCTTGTCTTATACCTGTCAACTTTCAGGAATTGCAATGCGGGAGAAATCGCGTGGGAGAAATTTTCAACAGTCTAACTGAGGCGCTACGCGTCGCTTATCATTATTAATTGTGATGTTTTATCATAAATCCTGTTTATCTTTGGAAAAGAGCATAGGATGAAAACATATATTACAAATGTCTTGGTACAAATTTTTTTTAACACACTCTTCATTATCAATGGAGGTCGCAGTGTTGGTTTTTATTCTTCTTCCATAATACTAAGAAAGCTTCATTCTGATTGGTCGAAATTTCCGCAAAGACGCAACTAGTATCTTGCGACCTACGGTATCAGACCGTAGGCTAATTAACCATGGTAACTGACGATGGTGTGTAACATACATACTAGAACACCCAATGTATGTTACACTCTAATGCATGTCAAAAATATGACAACCAATGCTTAATTGTGGTCAGGGAGTCAAAAGGGCTCAGAAAAATATATAGAATATTAAAAAGTATTTGTTTTTTTTAGCAATGGAGGGGGAGGGGTAAGAGCAGGTGAGGAGAAGATATACTAATATAAATCCTCCACTTCGTTTCGGGAACGTAATTACCCGAACATGAGACGTTCACTGGTGTCCACGTGAGGTCACCATCGCAACGCGCCACTGGACAACTGGTAAGGGGATCATCTGTTGTAAAGGTCGCACACTGGTACCATGCTAGTCCGTAGGAACCTCGAAATGGCCATTCGGTGTTGATGCCTGTCATGGAGGGCGGACTTCCACAATCCAGGTCCTCCACCGGACAATAGTCCCACACTAGTTCAGGGTCCGTGGTGTAACACCAGGGACGATGTTCGCTTTCATACTGACACCTGTTTCCAAGGTCGCTCCTCCCACGGAAGTAATCAGGAACGTGTGGGTAGTCCGAGTCCCATCTCTGACAGGTGACGCCATTGACGGTACAGGTTACACCGCCTTCATATTCAGCCTGACTAGTATTGAACAAGTCTTTAACTGTAACATACGTTTGTTGGGTTTGTAATAAATTCTACAAATACGGGTTTAGAGCGTCTGTGGATTAATTATTCACAAATCATTTAATACGTAGCATAGCAAGTAAGTTTATTAATCAATTTTGAAATATCGCCTTTGCTTGGTCACCAATCTTCGTTATTGTAGTTCTATGAATCTAATAAATTAAAACTCACTTCATATCAAACAAAATTACAATGATAAAGAGAAATATTTATCTAAGTGAATATATTTGTCACTTCTAACAAACAGTACACAGATCGGTACGTGCAGATGATACAGCTGGTGATAAGGACATGGCGACCAAGTCGATAGATTTGAACATCAGTGTTTAACGTCAGCATGATAATATATTTTTTGTGTACACATAATTTCTTATAAACATTGAATTATAATCAATGTGAAAATGTGAAAACCTATTGGATATGGGTCTATATTATCTTTATAACTAAGATACCCATCGATTTAAGCCATATTCAGATGAACTGCCAAAATACAGTATAAAGTATTGAATTACCTGAACAAGACACCGGTGTAGAAATATTTAAGTGTTGATTATTACAGTTGACGATTGGACAGCTGTCGAACGGTTGTTGGTTTGTGATAGTATCACAAAGATATCTTCCTCTCGCTTTGCTGCCGTAGTAAGGATAATCTAAGGTGTAGCCTGATGGTACGGGTACAGACTGACAGTTACCTACAACAAAACACAATATGTAGTAAGGATAATCTAAGGTGTAGCCTGACGGTACGGGTACAGACTGACAGTTACCTACAACAAAATACAATATGTAGTAAGGATAATCTAAGGTGTAGCCTGACGGTACGGGTACAGACTGACAGTTACCTACAACATAATACAATATGTAGTAAGGATAATCTAAGGTGTAGCCTGACGGTACGGGTACAGACTGACAGTTACCTACAACATGATAAATATATAGTAAGGAAAATCTAATTTATATCCTGGCGGTACGGCTACAGACTGACAGTTACCTACAACATGATAAATTTATAGTAAGGAAAATCTAAGGTTTATCTTGACGGTACGGGTACAGAATGACAGTTACCTACAACATGATACAATATGTAGTAAGGGAAATCTAAGGTGTAGCCTGATGGTACGGGTACAGACTGACAGTTACCTACACCATGATACAACATGTAGTAAGGATAATCTAAGGTGTAGCCATACGGTACGGCTACAGACTGACAGTTACCTACAACATGATAAATTTATAGTAAGGAAAATCTAAGGTTTATCTTGACGGTACGGGTACAGAATGACAGTTACCTACAACATGATACAATATGTAGTAAGGGAAATCTAAGGTGTAGCCTGATGGTACGGGTACAGACTTACAGTTACCTACACCATGATACAACATGTAGTAAGGATAATCTAAGGTGTAGCCATACGGTACGGGTACAGACTGGCAGTTACCTACAACATAATACAATATGTAGTAAGGATAATCTATGGTGTAGCCTGACGGTACGGGTACAGACTGACAGTTACCTACAACATGATACAATATGCAGTAAGGAAAATCCTAGGTGTATAAATATATAGTAAGGATAATCTATGGTGTAGCCTGACGGTACGGCTACAGACTGACAGTTACCTACAACATAATACAATATGTCGTATGGATAATCTAAGGTGTAGCCTGACGGTACGGGTACAGACTGACAGTTACCTACAACATAATACAATATGTAGTAAGGATAAACTAAGGTGTAGCCTGATGATTTTAGCAGAAGCGTTCAAAATATCTAGTATACATGAATGTTAGTTTTGGTAACAATTTAAAGTTTCAGTTTCAAATGAGAAATCTGTATCTTTCCTCCTAATTTACAATTATCATAAAATGTATCAACGACATCCATTTAAAATTCTTAATCAATATATATGTGCTTTCCTGCAATATTCTTAAATAGATTAATAGAAATTATGTTCTTAAACGTTCTGTACTTGATTTATAACAAATATGCAAAAAAAAAAAAAAAAAAAAAGGAAATAAAATAAATAAAAAATTGAAAGAGGATTAAGTTATTTTCTGCTACCATACAAAACTACTACGAAACACAAAGTATAAATATTTCATTCATGATTTAATAAGAAAAAAAAACCTAAATGATAAATGTAGAATATATTGATTCTATAGTAGCATCATTATTACGCTAATAGTAGAGGATTAAGTTTTTTAAGAAAAAGGGAGAGTCCATTTAGGACACTCTTATTACAAACTGATATCAAACCTTTCATGTTATTATCATTTGGGTTAATTCGGAAGTAGTTTGGAATATACTTTCTTTGCAAATTTTGGACAACAGCATTATTACAAACAAACAAATAAGGAAACTCATTTCGAACATGCTCCAAGCACATATTACAAAGTCTATCTTCTTTAGGAATATTTCACCATCTGCCTGTTTAAGTTACAGGTACGTATTTTGGTTATTTGCAATCTGTTATTTTCGGACAATATTGTCAAATACTTCTCAAATATAAATTCAGTTTTAAAAATTAAATAGAATTGTCCTCTCGATGAGTTGTAGGCATCAGAAAACCAGTTTTGGATGAACTGGTCTTGGAGCCTTTGTTTTAAATAGTGTTTGAAAAACATTTTAGGCATGATAATTTTTTTATCAAATATATATGAAAAACCAGTTTCATCAAATATACTCTTAATTTTGCTAAGGAATGAGTTCCATTTTCTTGTAGACAAAGAGCTAATTTCATTAAAATACTACTTAATTTTTCATCATTACTTAACAATTTATTCCAAAAACGAGCCATTTGAAGTTTGATATTTAATTCAAATGGAAACCGACCAAGTTCTCCATATACCATGAAATTAGGAGTGCTAGATCTCACTCTCAATATCCTTTTACAAAATTTCAAATGCACTTGTTCAAGTTTCTTTAAGTTTTCAAACCCTCAGACTTCCGAGCCGTACAAGAGAATTGGCTCAACTACCGCATCAAAAATCTTTAATTGTAAATCAATTGGAATAGCCTGGTTACGAATTTTTTTATATACTGCAAAAAGGGATTTTTGCGCTTGATCCGTATGTCGAACTTTTGCTTTTAAAAAGTTTCCATTGTAATTAAATATTACACCAAGATATATAAAATTATCCACAATTTCAAGTGTTGCATCTCGCAAATAAAAATCAAGATTTTGTGTTGACTTCGGCTTACAGAAAATCATAACTTTAGTTTTGTCGACATTTACCTTCAGTTTCCAAATATCACAATAATGTTGGAAAATATCTAACGCTTTTTGAAGTCCTTCGGGAGTTTCTGCAAACAGAAGTGTATCGTCGGCATAGAACAAGGCGAGGATTTCAACAAAAAGCTGTAACTCAGATGATATCTCTTCAGTTATCTTTGCGGGAGGAATGCTTTTCATAGACTTAAAAAAAGTTTCTAATTCATTTATGAATAGTGAAAATAGTATAGGGAAAAGATTTTTGCCTTGCCTTACACCATTTAAACACGGGAAAAAATCTGATACTTTTCCATTATGTACATATTTTTAATAACAGTAAAGCATTTGCCTTTAATATGTGATTTTTGGAGTTTCATCCATATTCCAACTCGCCAAACCGTATCGAAAGCTTTTCTAAAATATATTAATGTAGAGTTTTTTCCCACTATTCAGGTAAAAAGATATCAACATATGTAAAATAAAAATATTATCGACTGTTGAATGATCTTTACGGAATCCTGCTTGATTAATAGAAAGAATTTGCTTTTGCTTTACATAAAGATTCAGGCGATTATATATTATAGATGTAAACAGCTTTCCTAAACAGCTTGTTTAAAGAGTGATTGCCCTGTAGTTATCGGGATCCTATGGGTCTCCTTTATTTTTATATATATAGGATTGATTACTCCAATTGTCCAAACTTCTGGTATGATACCAGAGTTAAGAACAATATTAAAAAGTTTACAATAAATAGTCATCATATTTCAATAAAACATCATCATCGTCATCTTTCAATTCGTCATTATCATCATCATCATCATCACCATCATCATCATCATCGGCCAATACCTCATCATCGTCGCCATCGTTCGAAACATCGTCGCCATCGTTATCATCATCATCATCATCACATCATCATCATATGATGTAAAATGAATCAACGCATTTTAAATCTTTTAATTGGTCTGTTACAATGGAATACCAAGCTGCGAAGTTAACAGAAAATCTGTTCTGTTTATCTAAAGAAAAAGGTACTTGCAAGCATAAAGAAAAAAACTAACCAGTAAAATATAACAAAAAACCCTTAAATGTGAAATAATTAGATAATATTTGAATAGATAATTACCTGTCAGTTTGAAATAATCCTCATCACCTTTACAAGCAGACTGTACATGGTTGTCTTCTATAAACACAGTGCATTGTCCGGTTTGATAAGTGTAATTGAGTGTGTCTCGTCCTTCATTAGCAGTGTAAGATACACATTCTATAAGTGACCTGACATTTACCTCTGATATCACAATCACGGGAAATAAACAAGCCTTTCTTTCATAAAACACATCGTTTCTTTCACCAAGACTTAAATAGATAAATATATGAAAATATGATAAAATCATATGTATTTCCATTTTACGTTAAGCGTTTTATGTTTTGGGTGAAATAGTCCTTTAAATTTTTTTTCCCACTCCACATAGATCTTGTCACTCGAGTCTAAAGGAATGTGATATAAATGTTAATTAGTGATAGTGCTAAATATGTATATTTATAAAGTCATCTCCGCGGGCTAATTGGCTTTTAATGACAATTTCTGTTCAATTACAATATTCTTTATCAATTTTAGTATTAAACAGTGGTCCCAATACACAACATATCGATTTTCTTTGTGTCCACGCGCAAATATGAACATTCAGTATTTATTAAAGACTAAATATGAAAAGAATCAATTGGTGGCCAGAAACATATAAATTACATACCACTGATATCCGGCACAGAAAAAAATTACTTGATATACAATGAAATAAATAAGTGTACTTCACACTGATATTGTTGGTTTATCAGATTATTACAACCGTACATGAGACCTAACTGTGGGGAGCTAAAGGTCACAGTGTTTAGGTGGTATGTACTGTAAGACCCTTATATATACAATGTATATCGATAACTAATGCTTTTATTATGCTTTATTTTAACTTACAATGACACTTAGAAACCTATTTTACTGCAAGTAGCCGGTACAACTTCACAAATACATGCGCAAATAATGAAGAAAAAAGTCGACCAACCAAATGAAAATTTCCAATTTACGACCTGGAGGTGGTGGCCATATTTTTGAAGTCATGCTACTCATTATATATCAAAGTGCTTCCATTGTCTTTGTAATTCTGGTATCGATTAAGTCAATCACAGTTGACCTGGCTAGCCTCCAGCAGGAAGCCAAACCGATACATTAAAATGATATATTTTTTTTTTCATTAAGATAGTTGTTTTTTTAATAATATAGAGCACAGACAAGTGACATGATCTGTGTTGTGCTGGTCGAGCAGTAGATAACTTACAGTGATAATTATCGTAATTGCAGTCAGTTTTATAAACAACTTGTAGACTAATTACTTTTACAATGCAATGCTTATCTTTCCTTTGTCATCTGTTATATATATTTTATTGGTTTCTTGGACACGGAACTCTCGCTTAATATTCAATTAGCTTTAACATTGTACATATTGTAATGATCAATTTTAGTTCAGTTTTTAATCCCAAATGTCCAAATCTTGTGTTTTCTGTAATTGCGATGATTTGATTTATTAATGATAAAACAACTTGTTTATAATCAATAGAAAAGAACAAACGAATTAAACAAGACTAACGCATATACACACAACCATTTGTATTATATGGGTTTGAAGAACTGGCATATACACATATTATAGTAATATTGGTAAAAAAAAAAGCAAAAATTACACACGTAGAAAAACAGACAGTCTTAAATATGTATAATCAAAACGTTTTGAATTTATCATCTATCATATTTCAAATTTTAATTAATTTTTAGATAATCTATGACTAGACAATAAATTAGAGACCTCAATATAATATCACAATGTCTGGCATTTAAATAATAGTATTAGACAGAACGTTTACACTTGTGATTTTTGTGTTAAGAGAAATAAGGCGATATCACCTGTAGTGTTATGATGCTTTGAATTGATTTTTTGAAAAGCTGATAAATAGATATTGATATCAATTATACGTTTCAACTTTTAAAACATTTCAATAAATATAATAAAATGTTCAGAAAGGAACAACATACACATTAGAAGCCAAAGCTAAACGGGTAAAATATATATTAAAATTGTTTATGTGGGGTGTTCTCTGAACGCCAACATATTTATCAACAATATCATAAAGCTCCTGAGGTAGAAAAGGTGCACACTAACTTTTGCAAAAATGTTCTTGGAGTAAATGAAACAACTTGTAATGATTTTGTCTATTTAGAACTAGGAAGGTTGCCTTTGTATATAACCAGAAAAATTAAAATTTTGAAGTATTGGATAAAACTAAAAGGTACTTCCAACTGTATTTTAAAAGAAATGTTTAGATACTAGAATTGAAACTAATGATGAATGGTCAATTAACATTAAAAATGAACTAGCAAAAATTGGATTAGCATACCTCTGGAATGATAGATACGTTGACTGTTATACATTTAATATTATTGAAAATAGAATTAATGAGGTATATAGACAAGAGGTTATCAACAATATAAGTAATACATCACGAGGTATACTGTATAAACATTTATATGATATTTTTTGTTTACAATTTTTATTTAAGAAAGCCTATTGACACTGTATATAAAAAATGTTTAACCCAAAATAAGAATTTCGGCACACAATCTGAATATTGAAAAGGGTAGAAAACAAAATATCCCACGAGAGAATAGATTGTGTACATGTTGTGATTTAAATGAACTTGAAGATGAATATCACTTTCTATTACAATGTCCATTTTATGATGATTTACGCCAAAAGTATATTAAGAAATATTATTACAGAAGACCAAGTGTTTTTAAATTAGTTAAATTATTAAGCGTTAACAACGTTAAAGAATTACAAAATACTGGTAAATTTATTCATTTTGCTATTAAGAAAAGGTCAGAAAAGTTAAAAAGTTGAGACATTTGGCTGGAAATTTATTATCTATTATATGAATCACTCTCCATCTCATTTGTTATATCAATTGTATATTTTACATGATGTAATTTGTACTTATGGACCGTAAGGTCCACGGAATAAAATGAATTGAAAATAGGTAGGTGTTGTTTTAGGAAACAATAGGAAGGCAATTATATACTGTTTCATATAAGCTGTCTTTATTTTCACCTGTATAGTCACCTGAGATTTACCTGTATTTCAATCAGTATCATAGGTAACATTGGTGGATTTTGGAGGAGAAAAAAAAATCCTTCAATATACATTCCGTACAACATACAATGTAAATTATTAATTAAAGATAATCGGTGCTTTAATATACATAAAATCATAAACATTGCAAATGCTAAGAACTATTAAGGAGCTACATGCGGATTATTAAGAACAATGCATTTTGAGTTCCAGGTGAAATATTGTTTTTACAAATCATGTCTCAATTTTATCAGAAAAACAGATTTCTTGATCAATGTATTGACATAGGAGTTCTCTAGGGCTACATTCTTAGCCAACTTTCATTTCTTGTGACCATGCATAGTTGATTTCTTTTTTCACCTTTAAGTATTTGGTTAGAAAATGAGTGGAGAAAAACAATATCATAAAAGTTTAAATTAATTTTTGTTGGAAATTTTGACCTGTTTATTATAGTTTAAGTTGGTAATCTATTGAAGCCGACACAAACACACATATATGATGTTTTATAAACATTGGTAATAATATATCATTGGTTTTTAATGCTCTTTATGTATTTTAGATACAAAATATTTTTAGAAGTCACTTAATAATGTAAAAATACTAAATGAAATGAGATTGAAGACTGTTACTTAAGGTCTTAACCATATTCATTTTAATACACATTATAGATGATAAGTGATGTATCTTAAATGCAACTTTCAAAATATATTGTATGTTCTGTTAACTTAAAAAGGTCAGTCAAGTGCAAGTAATACATTTTTAAAGTTTTGAAATCATATTTGACATAAATTCACTTACTCTTTTGTAGGTAATTAACGTAGATGTTACATGTACTATATATGTATATAAGGTCACTTAACAGACATATATGGAAGACCTTGTTGAAAAATATTATGTTTCAACTGGCAAAAGGCTTATATTATTTCAAACTTTTAATCGAATTGGTGTTAAACTAAGTTGAAATAGGATAATTCCTTTTTGGATTTTTTTCTTTGATATTACTGAATGGGAAAGTTACTTCCATGTGAAATAAGTTTCAATGAATTTTGCTTGATTTTAGTATCAATCTATTGAAAATCTAATGAGATTTATACCAGAGATTTTAGATTTACCAAGGAAAACTTTAAAATTCTTGAAATTAATCATTGCGAATTTAATTTAATTTAATTTCATTCATAGATTCTATTGTTATATTTTCATAGATATTAACAGAAACATATATAATGTATATATATATATATAATGTATATATATGTATCTGATATTAAATCTGAACACTTATTGAAAAAAAATAATAATATACATTTAGATAAGTATCAACACAGGTAACTTTTACAGGTAAATTTACCTGTTGGCATTGGGACTGCTTTTAGGAAAAAGACTATAACCACTGTCACAACAAACTACCGGTTCATTCCACCCTAGCCAACCTTCTAAGTGAACATAATTCCAGTCTGGCCAACTTTCCTGTTTTCACACCTTGGTCAAACTTGGTCATACCCGAGTGACCACCAGGTAATTAATTAAATTTCTTGTGAAAAGTAGTCACTTACCTATATATATTGTATGATTTGAATCTGCCATTCACAGTACTGCATTTTTTTTTTTTTTTTTTACAACTTATTGAAATAATGAAAAAAGCATAATATATATATACAAGTTCAGCAATGACGCGTCGCAAGATACTGGTGAAACTTAATATTATAATACATGTACATTTCAGCGTAGCTAAACTACGCGGTTCTACATCTTAATCGATGTAAAATAGAACATCTTTCCTCTTTTTCTATTTGACAATTTTTTAAGACATGTTTTATTTTTTTCAAGGCGAACTAAATTCATCACCCCATGAAATCGACAAAAGCAAGATTCACTCCTTATATTTCAATTCAATCGTATTGAATTGACAGGTTGGAATATTTTGTCAACATGATAAATGTTTCTTTTCTAATCTCACTCAGACACACTTAATGTGTGACAAGGTGTCCCTTGTATAAATTCTGTCGTTAACAGTTTTTGTTTAATTTCGTTCTTTAAACAGTTAATATGTGGTACACAACTTTTCTGATATAATAATATTTTGGATCAATATAATCCATGCTACATACATGTGCGGTTTGGTAATTTATTTTATTACAAACCAACATAAACCAAAATTGTATAATTCTTAACAAAATTTCGACATCTAATGAATCTTTCAGTTTCTCCATATACCATAAAAAGTGTATCAAATTGTCTCTACTAGGATATGGTTTTTCCCTGAGTTTTACCTGTGCTGTCAGTGTAGTAATAGTAGAAACTTGTGTTGTTTTAGTAAAACACACCTATTCCACCCTGGCCAACCGTTTACCCTACCTGTTTCTCACCTAAAATCTCAAAAGTTGGCTAGACTGGAAGACACCAAACTACCCTACAGGTAAATCCAAAATGTTGGCGTTCAGAGATACACCCGTTTATGTGGTATGTCCTGGTTAGCGTCAAACTACTGTAATGTTTGTTACGTTAATTTTGGATGGCAAAATTACATAAGAAACTGTTTCTTAGGATTATTTTAAAACAATTTCCCCTGATTGTCGAAAGACTGCCTTCAGCCTGCAGTCACTCTATGGATAGAAAGCAGGTTTACTCTAGCTAGCAGCTCAGCCACTCCTTTGTTTGGACTCAAGGAAACCCAACATAATCGGCATTATTTACTCTTCAAAATATCAATGCATTTTTACCACATTCCACAATCCATGACCACCACCCCTCCCAACCCCTAATGAACATCAATCCTCCCGTTGATTTGAGGTGTTTTACTGTATGTTCCTTAATTCAGAAGCCCCCTCCGATTCATCGGTTAAGTTCGCAATCAAAGGTCACGGTGGGGAATCACGTGGTCTGTAGTTGGTGTGTTACACGAATCAAAATGGCGGCCGCTAGCAGTTTTGCCAGAAAAGGAGATAAGTCACTGAAAATACAAAACCCTTTGTATCGACATTTTATAGTGACGAACATATGCTATACATGCCGACTATAACATTTAGACAATATGACATTTACAGCGAATGGTCCGTCTAAACACAGAAAACGTACGAAAAGTGTATGTTTGTGTATATACTACCAATTCTACTATGAGCAAAAATCGTGAACCGATTCAAAATGTTGGTCAGAATGTTACTGAAAAGTATAGAGCGTTGCAACATAACTAAGGTATCGGTTGGTCTAGAATTATGTATATCATCATATGCTCGTCACTATAAAATGCCGATACAAAGGGTATTTTAAGTGACTTACCTCCTTTTCTGGCAAAACTGCTGGCGGCCGCCATTTTTGATTCGTGTAACACACCAACTACAAACCACGTGATTCCCCACCGTGAAGGTGTTGATGATGAATGGCGATTGATTTAATAAACAATAGAATGGGATACCGTATTATTCCCTAATTCCCTATTTTTTGATCAACTGACTCAATGGTTTAATTCATTCTAAACATTAGTGGTTATCTCTGATTTTTTCAGTCTATTTAGAGACGGATGATCGTGTAGTCTAGTATTGCTTTTTTACTCTTTTAAAATGATACCTATAATATACATAGGCTGTGACCTCCCGCTTTAGATTTTAGAGTTTACCCCATGGTCAGAAATCGTTTACTAGTATAAAATGTTGGCTGTACGTATCAGAAACGGTGTGTTGACATTGATTTATAAAATGACTGTCACTTTTTCTTATACCTTAATCCGTAAACCAGCATGATATGTGGAGACATTAAATCATCACCTTTATTCTAAATGTAAGAGCTCGTCCTTGGCTTAGTCTTTGCCAACAAACTCTTTCGGTGTTTTAGGATAGGAGGGTCCAAAATAAACATGATACATAAGCAGAATACCCAAGCATTTTGATAATATTGACCCGTTTGTATGTCACAAGGTACACGACGATGTAATATTGTAGGTCGTGTATTTGGTCCGCGATTTTAATATATTGACCTATCAAACCTCGGAAAAGCTAATACACAGTACGGGCGGTACTCTGATCCCTGTTGACAATTTAGGGAGAGTTTAGACTGGAGCTCTAAAACATATTCCAGAACAAACAATTAGGGAGTTCACATGGAATATGTCGTCTCTTCGGGGCTTCGCCTTATTGTTGACACTTTGTGTGCTTACAGCTGTTGTTTATGGGGTAAGTTGAAGATATTTGTAAATATGATGGATTCGCGATATTGTGGTAATTTGTCTTCATGGATTTATATATACAAAAATTAAAATACAAAGTTTATTATCCATAAACAATTAAAACAGTCTTTATCTAAAAAGAACACAATTATTTAAGATGCTTATAACTGAATTTTTTATTACTTTACGAATAAAACATGGATAATCATATTTAAGTATAGAATCTTAAAATTATCTTATAAAACGTTAATTGTTAAAACATTCAATTGTGAGATTTCGAAATTTAATACATTTATAAATCTTATTCTTCATTTGTAAGATGTTATCGAGAGAAGATTTTACAGGGCTTATTTTTAATGTTACCAGGTAGTAGTTTTTCTTCAAATAACTAAGAATAATTAAACGGCTAAACATTTTACAAAAAATTGAATAAAGATTTATTAAAAAAAAATGATATTGTCACATTTTTATTTTTTAAAGCACATATATTTCTTACTGTTAAACATATATCATTTCAGAGTAGAACCCATATATTTCTTATTGTATAACACATATGTATTTCCCTACAGAACACGTGTGTGTCAGAGCCAAAATGCTCGTGTGACTACACAGACGAGAAGGATGCCACTACGACAAAGACGGAGATGCCTTGCTGGAGCGGTCGGGGCATTAAGTCCTCTGTTGCTGCAGGAACCGGCTTTGGCATTTACAAATTCATACAGAGCCGCATGGGATCACCTAAATTTGGATTTGAACGTGCTCCGTCTGACGTCACGGAATGACTCATACCAGGACGCGAAACAAAAGAAAGCCTCGCGCGGAAGACGCGCAACAGCACGACGCTCTCTCCGAACTGAAACGACCGACCCAAACCTCAGTCGGAGGGGTTCCAACGCATAGATAGTAACTACACTGCCTCTCTGTAACAGATTACGAGGACTCGCGGCGGGACATCGACGCCTCACAGTGTGTGTGTGGAGAGTCCCCTCCCTTCGATTTTCGCCTCGGGATTTCGATGAACGCCAGATCAAAACATGGCTTCACCAGTATCCTCTCTTCGGATGTATCGGCTAGGATAACACCGAGCTACCAACTCCAGTATCCTCCACAGTGAAGAGGGACAGAACATTAACTCCTGGTTGGGATAACAAAGATGGCGGAGTTTTAATGAGGATTCTATTATGTGTGTCGTAATAATTGTCAGGAGAACCACTGATTAAAACAGTATTGTGAGGTAGTTTAGATAACGTATTATAATGCCATGAATCATCAATTTGGATGGAATGCTCATAAAA